>NC_086327.1:26852380-27089880 GCF_036172605.1 Pelobates fuscus | reverse complement strand
TGTGTATGTCTGTGAGTATGTCTGTGTGCATGTCTGTGTGCATGTCTGTGTGCATGTCAGTGTGCATGTCAGTGTGCATATCAGTGTGTATGTCAGTGTGTATGTCAGTGTGTATATCTGTGTGTGTGTGTCTGTGTGTGTATGTCTGTGTGTATGTCAGTGTGTATGTCTGTGTGTATGTCAGTATGCATGCCTGTGTGCATGTCTGTGTGCATGTCAGTGTGTATGTCAGTGTGCATGTCAGTGTGTATGTCAGTGTGCATGTCAGTGTGTATGTCTGTGTGTCTGTTTGTATGTCTGTGTGTATGTCTGTGTGTATGTCTGTGTGTATGCCTGTGTGTATGTCAGTATGCATGTCTGTGTGCATGTATGTGTGTATGTCTGTGTGCATGTCTGTGTGCATGTCAGTGTGTATGTCTGTGTGTATGTCTGTGTGTATGTCAGTATGCATGTCTGTGTGCATGTATGTGTGCATGTCTGTGTGCATGTCTGTGTGCATGTCAGTGTGCGTCAGTGTGCATGTCAGTGTGCATGTCAGTGTGCATGTCAGTGTGCATGTCTGTGTGCACTTCTGTGTGCATGTCAGTTTGTATGTCAGTGTGTATGTCTGTATGTGTGTGAAGGTCTGCGTGTATTTATGTGTGTGTATGTCTGTCTGCATGTCTGTGGGTATGTCAGTGTGTATGTCTGTGTGTATGTGTGTGTGTATGTCTGTGTGTATGTCTGTATGTATGTCTGTGTGCATGTCTGTGTGTCTGTGTGTATGTCTGTGTGTATGTCTGTATGTATGTCTGTGTGCATGTCTGTGTGCATGTCATTGTGCATGTCAGTGTGTATGTCTATGTGCATGTCTGTGTGCATGTCGGTGTTCATGTTGGTGTGTATGTCTGTGTGTGTGTCAGTGTGTATTTATGTGTGCATGTCTGTGTGTCTGTGTGTATGTCTGTGTGTATGTCTGTGTGTTTGTCTGTATGTATGTCTGTGTGCATGTCTGTGTGCATGTCAGTGTGCATGTCAGTGTGTATGTCTGTGTGTATGTCTGTGTGTTTGTCTGTATGTATGTCTGTGTGCATGTATGTGTGCATGTCTGTGTGCATGTCAGTGTGCATGTTGGTGTGTATGTCTGTGTGTGTGTCACTGTGTATGTATGTGTGCATGTCTGTGTGTCTGTGTGTATGTCTGTGTGTATGTCTGTGTGTATGTCTGTGTGTATGTCTGTATGTATGTCTGTGTGCATGTCAGTGTGCATGTCAGTGTCTATGTCAGTGTGTATGTCTGTGTGTATATCTGTGTGAATGTCAGTGTGCATGTCAGTGTGTATGTCTGTATGTGTGTGAATGTCTGTGTGTATGTCTGTGTGTATGTCAGTGTGTATGTCTGTCTGCATGTCTGTCTGCATGTCTGTGTGTATGTCAGTGTGTATGTCTGTGTGTATGTGTATGTCTGTGTGTATGTCTGTGTGCATGTCTGTGTGCATGTCAGTGTGTATGTCAGTGTGTATGTCTATGTGCATGTCTGTGTGCATGTCGGTGTTCATGTTGGTGTGTATGTCTGTGTGTGTGTCAGTGTGTATTTATGTGTGCATGTCTGTGTGTCTGTGTGTATGTCTGTGTGTATGTCTGTGTGTTTGTCTGTATGTATGTCTGTGTGCATGTATGTGTGCATGTCTGTGTGCATGTCAGTGTGCATGTTGGTGTGTATGTCTGTGTGTGTGTCACTGTGTATGTATGTGTGCATGTCTGTGTGTCTGTGTGTATGTCTGTGTGTATGTCTGTGTGTATGTCTGTGTGTATGTCTGTATGTATGTCTGTGTGCATGTCAGTGTGCATGTCAGTGTCTATGTCAGTGTGTATGTCTGTGTGTATATCTGTGTGAATGTCAGTGTGCATGTCAGTGTGTATGTCTGTATGTGTGTGAATGTCTGTGTGTATGTCTGTGTGTATGTCAGTGTGTATGTCTGTCTGCATGTCTGTCTGCATGTCTGTGTGTATGTCAGTGTGTATGTCTGTGTGTATGTGTATGTCTGTGTGTATGTCTGTGTGCATGTCTGTGTGCATGTCAGTGTGTATGTCTGTGTATGTATGTGTGTGTGTATGTCTGTGAGTATGTCAGTATGTATCTGTGCATGTCTGTGTGCATGTCAGTGTGCATGTCTGTGTGTATATCTGTTTGTATGTATGTGTGTATGTCACTGTGTATGTCTGTCTGCATGTCTGTGTGTATGTGTGTGTGTATGTGTGTGTGTATGTCTGTGAGTATGTCAGTATGTATGTCTGTGTGCATGTCAGTATGTATGTATGTGTGCATGTCTGTGTGCATGTCAGTGTGCATGTCAGTGTGCATGTCAGTGTGTATGTCTGTGTGTATGTCAGTATGTATGTCTGTGTGCATGTCAGTGTGCATGTCTGTGTGCATGTCAGTGTGCATGTCAGTGTGCATGTCTGTGTGCATGTCTGTGTGCATGTCTGTGTGCATGTCTGTGTGCATGTCAGTGTGCATGTCAGTGTGTATGTCAGTGTGTATGTCTGTATGTGTGTATGTCTGTTTGTATATCTGTTTGTATGTATGTGTGTATGTCAGTGTGTATGTCTGTCTGCATGTCTGTGTGTATGTCAGTGTGTATGTCTGTGTGTATGTGTGTGTGTATGTCTGTGAGTATGTCATTATGTATGTCTGTGTGCATGTCTGTGTGCATGTCAGTGTGAATGTCTGTGTGAATGTCAGTGTGCATGTCAGTGTGCATGTCAGTGTGCATGTCTGTGTGCATGTCTGTGTGCATGTCTGTGTGCATGTCAGTGTGCATGTCTGTGTGCATGCCTGTGTGCATGTCAGTGTGCATGTCAGTGTACATGTCAGTGTGTATGTCTGTGTGTATGTCTGTGAGTATGTCAGTATGTATGTCTGTGTGCATGTCTGTGTGCATGTCTGTGTGTATGTCTGTGTGTATGTCAGTATGTATGTCTGTGTGCATGTCAGTGTGCATGTCAGTTTGCATGTCAGTGTGTATGTCTGTGTGTATGTCAGTGTGTATGTCTGTGTGTATCTGTGTGTGTATGTCTGTGTGTATGTCTGTGAGTATGTCAGTATGTATGTCTGTGTGCATGTCTGTGTGCATGTCTGTGTGCATGTCAGTGTGCATGTCAGTGTGCATGTCAGTGTGTATGTCAGTGTGTATGTCAGTGTGCATATCTGTGTGTGTGTGTGTGTGTGTGTGTGTCTGTGTGTGTATGTCTGTGTGTATGTCTGTGTGTATGTCAGTGTGTATGTCTGTGTGTATGCCTGTGTGTATGTCAGTATGCATGTCTGTGTGCATGCCTGTGTGCATGTCAGTGTGCATGTCAGTGTGTATGTCAGTGTGCGTGTCAGTGTGTATGTCAGTGTGCATGTCAGTGTGTATGTCTGTGTGTCTGTGTGTATGTCTGTGTGTATGTCTGTGTGTGTATGTCTGTATATCTGTTTGTATGTATGTGTTTATGTCAGTGTGTATGTCTGTCTGCATGTCTGTGTGTATGTCAGTGGGTATGTCTGTGTGTATGTCTGTGTGTATGTCAGTATGTATGTCAGTATGTATGTCTGTGTGCATGTCAGTATGTATGTCTGTGTGCATGTCTGTGTGCATGTCTGTGTGCATGTCTGTGTGCATGTCAGTGTGCATGTCAGTGTGCATGTCAGTGTGCATGTCTGTGTGCATGTCTGTGTGCATGTCTGTGTGCATGTCTGTGTGAATGTATGTCTGCATGTCAGTGTGTATGTCAGTGTGTATGTCTGTATGTGTGTGAAGGTCTGTGTGTATGTCTGTGTGTGTATGTCTGTCTGCATGTCTGTGTGTATGTCAGTGTGTATGTCTGTGTGTATGTGTGTGTGTATGTCTGTGTGTATGTCAGTATGTATGTCTGTGTTCATGTCTGTGTGCATGTCTGTGTGTATGTCAGTATGTATGTCTGTGTGCATGTCAGTGTGCATGTCAGTTTGCATGTCAGTGTGTATGTCTGTGTGTATGTCAGTGTGTATGTCTGTGTGTGTATCTGTGTGTGTATGTTTGTGTGTATGTCTGTGTGCATGTCTGTGTGCATGTCTGTGTGCATGTCAGTGTGCATGTCAGTGTGCATGTCAGTGTGTATGTCAGTGTGTATATCTGTGTGTGTGTGTATGTCAGTGTGTATGTCAGTGTGTATGTCTGTGTGTATGCCTGTGTGTATGTCAGTATATATGTCTGTGTGCATGCCTGTGTGCATGTCTGTGTGCATGTCAGTGTGCATGTCAGTGTGCATGTCAGTGTGTAGGTCTGTATGTATGTCTGTTTGCATGTCTGTGTGCATGTCAGTGTGCATGTCAGTGTGTATGTATGTGTGCATGTCTGTGTGCATGTCTGTGTGCATGTATGTGTGCATGTCTGTGTGTATGCCTGTGTGTATGTCAGTATGCATGTCTGTGTGCATGTATGTGTGCATGTCTGTGTGCATGTCTGTGTGCATGTCAGTGTGTATGTCTGTGTGCATGTCAGTGTGCATGTCTGTGTGCATGTCTGTGTGCATGTCAGTGTGCATGTCTGTGTGCATGTCAGTGTGCATGTCAGTGTGCATGTCAGTGTGCATGTCTGTGTGCATGTCTGTCTGCATGTCTGTCTGCATGTCAGTGTGTATGTCAGTGTGTATGTCAGTGTGTATGTCTGTATGTGTGTGAAGGTCTGTGTGTATGTCTGTGTGTGTATGTCTGTCTGCATGTCTGTGTGTATGTCTGTGTGTGTATGTCTGTCTGCATGTCTGTGTGTATGTCTGTGTGTATGTGTGTGTGTATGTCTGTGTGTATGTCAGTATGTATGTCTGTGTGCATGTCTGTGTGCATGTCTGTGTGTATGTCAGTATGTATGTCTGTGTGCATGTCAGTGTGCATGTCAGTTTGCATGTCAGTGTGTATGTCTGTGTGTATGTCAGTGTGTATGTCTGTGTGTGTATCTGTGTGTGTATGTCTGTGTGTATGTCTGTGAGTATGTCTGTGTGTATGTCTGTGAGTATGTCTGTGTGCATGTCTTTGTGCATGTCTGTGTGCATGTCTGTGTGTATGTCTGTGTGTATGTCAGTATGTATGTCTGTGTGCATGTCAGTGTGCATGTCAGTTTGCATGTCAGTGTGTATGTCTGTGTGTATGTCAGTGTGTATGTCTGTGTGTGTATCTGTGTGTGTATGTGTGTGTGTATGTCTGTGTGTATGTCAGTATGTATGTCTGTGTGCATGTCTGTGTGCATGTCTGTGTGTATGTCTGTGTGTATGTCAGTATGTATGTCTGTGTGCATGTCAGTGTGCATGTCAGTTTGCATGTCAGTGTGTATGTCTGTGTGTGTATCTGTGTGTGTATGTCTGTGTGTATGTCTGTGAGTATGTCTGTGTGCATGTCTGTGTGCATGTCAGTGTGCATGTCAGTGTGCATGTCAGTGTGTATGTCAGTGTGTATATCTGTGTGTGTGTCTGTGTGTGTATGTCTGTGTGTATGTCTGTGTGTATGTCAGTGTGTATGTCAGTGTGTATGTCAGTGTGTATGTCTGTGTGTATGTCAGTATGCATGCCTGTGTGCATGTCTGTGTGCATGTCAGTGTGTATGTCAGTGTGCATGTCAGTGTGTATGTCAGTGTGCATGTCAGTGTGTATGTCTGTGTGTCTGTTTGTATGTCTGTGTGTATGTCTGTGTGTGTATGTCTGTATATCTGTTTGTATGTATGTGTTTATGTCAGTGTGTATGTCTGTCTGCATGTCTGTGTGTACGTCAGTGGGTATGTCTGTGTGTATGTGTGTGTGTATGTCTGTGTGTATGTCAGTATGTATGTCAGTATGTATGTCTGTGTGCATGTCAGTATGTATGTCTGTGTGCATGTCTGTGTGCATGTCAGTGTGCATGTCAGTGTGCATGTCAGTGTGCATGTCTGTGTGCATGTCTGTGTGTATGTCAGTGTGTATGTCTGTGTGCATGTCAGTGTGCATGTCTGTGTGCATGTCAGTGTGCATGTCTGTGTGCATGTCTGTGTGCATGTCAGTGTGCATGTCACTGTGCATGTATGTGTGCATGTCTGTGTGCATGTATGTGTGTATGTCAGTGTGTATGTCTGTATGTGTGTGAAGGTCTGTGTGTATGTCTGTGTGTGTATGTCTGTCTGCATGTCTGTGTGTATGTCAGTGTGTATGTCTGTGTGTATGTGTGTGTGTATGTCTGTATGTATGTCTGTGTGCATGTCTGTGTGTCTGTGTGTATGTCTGTGTGTATGTCTGTATGTATGTCTGTGTGCATGTCTGTGTGCATGCCAGTGTGCATGTCAGTGTGTATGTCTGTGTGTATGTATGTGTGCATGTCTGTGTGCATGTCTGTGTGCATGTCTGTGTGCATGTCAGTGTGCATGTCTGTGTGCATGTCCGTGTGCATGTCTGTGTGCATGTCAGTGTGCATGTCTGTGTGTATGTCTGTGTGCATGTCAGTATGCATGTCTGTGTTCATGTATGTGTGCATGTCTGTGTGCATGTCTGTGTGTATGTCTGTGTGTATGTCAGTGTGTATGTCTGTGTGTATGTGTGTGTGTGTATGTCTGTGTGTATGTCTGTATGTATGTCTGTGTGCATGTCTGTGTGTCTGTGTGTATGTCTGTGTGTATGTCTGTGTGTATGTCTGTATGTATGTATGTCTGTGTGCATGTCTGTGTGCATGTCAGTGTGCATGTCAGTGTGTATGTCTGTGTGTATGTATGTGTGCATGTCTGTGTGCATGTCTGTGTGCATGTCAGTGTGCATGTCTGTGTGTATGTCTGTGTGCATGTATGTGTGCATGTCTGTGTGCATGTCAGTGTGCATGTCAGTGTGCATGTCTGTGTGCACTTCTGTGTGCATGTCAGTTTGTATGTCAGTGTGTATGTCTGTATGTGTGTGAAGGTCTGCGTGTATGTATGTGTGTGTATGTCTGTCTGCATGTCTGTGGGTATGTCAGTGTGTATGTCTGTGTGTATGTGTGTGTGTATGTCTGTGTGTATGTCTGTATGTATGTCTGTGTGCATGTCTGTGTGTCTGTGTGTATGTCTGTGTGTATGTATGTGTGTATGTCTGTATGTATGTCTGTGTGCATGTCTGTGTGCATGTCATTGTGCATGTCAGTGTGCATGTCAGTGTGTATGTCTGTGTGCATGTCTGTGTGCATGTCTGTGTGCATGTCGGTGTTCATGTTGGTGTGTATGTCTGTGTGTGTCAGTGTGTATTTATGTGTGCATGTCTGTGTGTCTGTGTGTATGTCTGTGTGTTTGTCTGTATGTATGTCTGTGTGCATGTCTGTGTGCATGTCAGTGTGCATGTCAGTGTGTATGTCTGTGTGTATGTCTGTGTGTTTGTCTGTATGTATGTCTGTGTGCATGTATGTGTGCATGTCTGTGTGCATGTCAGTGTGCATGTTGGTGTGTATGTCTGTGTGTGTGTCACTGTGTATGTATGTGTGCATGTCTGTGTGTCTGTGTGTATGTTTGTATGTATGTCTGTGTGCATGTCAGTGTGCATGTCAGTGTCTATGTCAGTGTGTATGTCTGTGTGTATATCTGTGTGAATGTCAGTGTGCATGTCAGTGTGTATGTCTGTCTGCATGTCTGTCTGCATGTCTGTGTGTATGTCAGTGTGTATGTCTGTGTGTATGTGTATGTCTGTGTGTATGTCTGTGTGCATGTCTGTGTGCATGTCAGTGTGTATGTCTGTGTATGTATGTGTGTGTGTATGTCTGTGAGTATGTCAGTATGTATCTGTGCATGTCTGTGTGCATGTCAGTGTGCATGTCTGTGTGTATATCTGTTTGTATGTATGTGTGTATGTCACTGTGTATGTCTGTCTGCATGTCTGTGTGTATGTGTGTGTGTATGTGTGTGTGTATGTCTGTGAGTATGTCAGTATGTATGTCTGTGTGCATGTCAGTATGTATGTATGTGTGCATGTCTGTGTGCATGTCAGTGTGCATGTCAGTGTGTATGTCAGTGTGTATGTCAGTATGTATGTCTGTGTGCATGTCAGTGTGCATGTCTGTGTGCATGTCAGTGTGCATGTCAGTGTGCATGTCTGTGTGCATGTCTGTGTGCATGTCAGTGTGCATGTCAGTGTGTATGTCAGTGTGTATGTCTGTATGTGTGTATGTCTGTTTGTATATCTGTTTGTATGTATGTGTGTATGTCAGTGTGTATGTCAGTGTGTATGTCTGTCTGCATGTCTGTGTGTATGTCAGTGTGTATGTCTGTGTGTATGTGTGTGTGTATGTCTGTGAGTATGTCATTATGTATGTCTGTGTGCATGTCAGTGTGAATGTCTGTGTGAATGTCAGTGTGCATGTCAGTGTGTATGTCAGTATGTATGTCTGTGTGCATGTCAGTGTGCATGTCAGTTTGCATGTCAGTGTGTATGTCTGTGTGTATGTCAGTGTGTATGTCTGTGTGTATCTGTGTGTGTATGTCTGTGTGTATGTCAGTATGTATGTCTGTGTGCATGTCTGTGTGCATGTCTGTGTGCATGTCTGTGTGCATGTCAGTGTGCATGTCAGTGTGTATGTCAGTGTGTATGTCAGTGTGTATATCTGTGTGTGTGTGTGTGTGTGTGTGTGTCTGTGTGTGTATGTCTGTGTGTATGTCTGTGTGTATGCCTGTGTGTATGTCAGTATGCATGTCTGTGTGCATGCCTGTGTGCATGTCTGTGTGCATGTCAGTGTGCATGTCAGTGTGTATGTCAGTGTGCGTGTCAGTGTGTATGTCAGTGTGCATGTCAGTGTGTATGTCAGTGTGCGTGTCAGTGTGTATGTCTGTGTGTATGTCTGTGTGTGTATGTCTGTATATCTGTGTGTATGTATGTGTTTATGTCAGTGTGTATGTCTGTCTGCATGTCTGTGTGTATGTCAGTGGGTATGTCTGTGTGTATGTGTGTGTGTATGTCTGTGTGTATGTCAGTATGTATGTCTGTGTGCATGTCAGTATGTATGTCTGTGTGCATGTCTGTGTGCATGTCTGTGTGCATGTCTGTGTGCATGTCAGTGTGCATGTCAGTGTGTATGTCTGTGTATGTATGTGTGTGTGTATGTCTGTGAGTATGTCAGTATGTATCTGTGCATGTCAGTGTGCATGTCTGTGTGTATATCTGTTTGTATGTATGTGTGTATGTCACTGTGTATGTCTGTCTGCATGTCTGTGTGTATGTCTGTCTGCATGTCTGTGTGTATGTGTGTGTATGTGTGTGTGTATGTCTGTGAGTATGTCAGTATGTATGTCTGTGTGCATGTCAGTATGTATGTATGTGTGCATGTCTGTGTGCATGTCAGTGTGCATGTCAGTGTGCATGTCAGTGTGTATGTCTGTGTGTATGTCAGTATGTATGTCTGTGTGCATGTCAGTGTGCATGTCTGTGTGCATGTCTGTGTGCATGTCTGTGTGCATGTCTGTGTGCATGTCTGTGTGCATGTCTGTGTGCATGTCAGTGTGCATGTCAGTGTGTATGTCAGTGTGTATGTCTGTATGTGTGTATGTCTGTTTGTATATCTGTTTGTATGTATGTGTGTATGTCAGTGTGTATGTCTGTCTGCATGTCTGTGTGTATGTCAGTGTGTATGTCAGTGTGTATGTCTGTGTGTATGTGTGTGTGTATGTCTGTGAGTATGTCATTATGTATGTCTGTGTGCATGTCTGTGTGAATGTCAGTGTGCATGTCAGTGTGTATGTCAGTGTGTATGTCAGTGTGTATATCTGTGTGTGTGTGTGTGTGTGTGTCTGTGTGTGTATGTCTGTGTGTATGCCTGTGTGTATGTCAGTATGCATGTCTGTGTGCATGCCTGTGTGCATGTCTGTGTGCATGTCAGTGTGCATGTCAGTGTGTATGTCTGTGTGCATGTCAGTGTGAATGTCTGTGTGAATGTCAGTTTGCATGTCAGTGTGTATGTCTGTGTGTATGTCAGTGTGTATGTCTGTGTGTGTATCTGTGTGTGTATGTCTGTGAGTATGTCTGTGTGTATGTCTGTGAGTATGTCTGTGTGCATGTCTGTGTGCATGTCTGTGTGCATGTCTGTGTGTATGTCTGTGTGTATGTCAGTATGTATGTCTGTGTGCATGTCAGTGTGCATGTCAGTTTGCATGTCAGTGTGTATGTCTGTGTGTATGTCAGTGTGTATGTCTGTGTGTGTATCTGTGTGTGTATGTGTGTGTGTATGTGTGTGTGTATGTCTGTGTGTATGTCAGTATGTATGTCTGTGTGCATGTCTGTGTGCATGTCTGTGTGTATGTCTGTGTGTATGTCAGTATGTATGTCTGTGTGCATGTCAGTGTGCATGTCAGTTTGCATGTCAGTGTGTATGTCTGTGTGTATGTCAGTGTGTATGTCTGTGTGTGTATCTGTGTGTGTATGTGTGTGTGTATGTCTGTGTGTATGTCAGTATGTATGTCTGTGTGCATGTCTGTGTGCATGTCTGTGTGTATGTCTGTGTGTATGTCAGTATGTATGTCTGTGTGCATGTCAGTGTGCATGTCAGTTTGCATGTCAGTGTGTATGTCAGTGTGCATGTCAGTGTGTATGTCAGTGTGCATGTCTGTGTGCATGTCAGTGTGCATGCCTGTGTGCATGTCAGTGTGCATGTCTGTGTGCATGTCTGTGTGCATGTCAGTGTGCATGTCACTGTGCATGTATGTGTGCATGTCTGTGTGCATGTATGTGTGTATGTCAGTGTGTATGTCTGTATGTGTGTGAAGGTCTGTGTGTATGTCTGTGTGTGTATGTCTGTCTGCATGTCTGTGTGTATGTCAGTGTGTATGTCTGTGTGTATGTGTGTGTGTATGTCTGTGTGTATGTCTGTATGTATGTCTGTGTGCATGTCTGTGTGTCTGTGTGTATGTCTGTGTGCATGTCTGTGTGCATGCCAGTGTGCATGTCAGTGTGTATGTCTGTGTGTATGTATGTGTGCATGTCTGTGTGCATGTCTGTGTGCATGTCTGTGTGCATGCCAGTGTGCATGTCTGTGTGCATGTCCGTGTGCATGTCTGTGTGCATGTCAGTGTGCATGTCTGTGTGTATGTCTGTGTGCATGTCAGTATGCATGTCTGTGTTCATGTATGTGTGCATGTCTGTGTGCATGTCTGTGTGTATGTCAATGTGTATGTCTGTGTGTATGTGTGTGTGTGTATGTCTGTGTGTATGTCTGTATGTATGTATGTGTGTATGTCTGTATGTATGCATGTCAGTGTGCATGTCAGTGTGCATGTCTGTGTGTATGTATGTGTGCATGTCTGTGTGCATGTCTGTGTGCATGTCAGTGTGCATGTCTGTGTGCATGTCAGTGTGCATGTCTGTGTGTATGTCTGTGTGCATGTATGTGTGCATGTCTGTGTGCATGTCAGTGTGCATGTCAGTGTGTATCTCTGTGTGTATGTCTGTGTGTATGCCTGTGTGTATGTCAGTATGCATGTCTGTGTTCATGTATGTGTGCATGTCTGTGTGTATGTCAGTGTGTATGTCTGTGTGTATGTGTGTGTGTGTGTGTGTGTATGTCTGTGTGTATGTCTGTATGTATGTCTGTGTGCATGTCTGTGTGTCTGTGTGTATGTCTGTGTGTATGTCTGTGTGTATGTCTGTATGTATGTCTGTGTGCATGTCAGTGTGCATGTCAGTGTGTATGTCTGTGTGTATGTATGTGTGCATGTCTGTGTGCATGTCTGTGTGCATCTCTGTGTGCATGTACGTGTGCATGTCTGTGTGCATGTCTGTGTGCATGTCAGTGTGCATGTCTGTGTGTATGTCTGTGTGCATGTCTGTGTGCATGTCAGTGTGCATGTCAGTGTGCATGTATGTGTGCATGTCAGTGTGTATGTCTGTGTGCATGTCAGTGTGCATGTCTGTGTGCATGTCAGTGTGCATGTCAGTGTGCATGTCTGTGTGCATGTCAGTGTGCATGTCTGTGTGCATGTCAGTGTGTATGTCAGTGTGCATGTCTGTGTGCATGTCTGTGTGCATGTCAGTTTGTATGTCAGTGTGTATGTCTGTATGTCTGTGAAGGTCTGCGTGTATTTATGTGTGTGTATGTCTGTCTGCATGTCTGTGTGTATGTCAGTGTGTATGTCTGTGTGTATGTGTGTGTGTATGTCTGTGTGTATGTCTGTGTGTATGTCTGTATGCATGTCTGTGTGCATGTCTGTGTGCATGTCAGTGTGCATGTCAGTGTGCATGTCAGTGTGCATGTCTGTGTGCATGTCTGTGTGAATGTCTGTCTGCATGTCAGTGTGTATGTCAGTGTGTATGTCTGTATGTGTGTGAAGGTCTGTGTGTATGTCTGTGTGTGTATGTCTGTCTGCATGTCTGTGTGTATGTCAGTGTGTATGTATGTGTGTATGTGTGTGTGTATGTCTGTGTGTATGTCAGTATGTATGTCTGTGTTCATGTCTGTGTGCATGTCTGTGTGTATGTCAGTATGTATGTCTGTGTGCATGTCAGTGTGCATGTCAGTTTGCATGTCAGTGTGTATGTCTGTGTGTATGTCAGTGTGTATGTCTGTGTGTGTATCTGTGTGTGTATGTTTGTGTGTATGTCTGTGTGCATGTCTGTGTGCATGTCAGTGTGCATGTCAGTGTGTATGTATGTGTGCATGTCTGTGTGCATGTCTGTGTGCATGTCAGTGTGCATGTCTGTGTGCATGTCTGTGTGCATGTCAGTGTGCATGTCGGTGTGCATGTCAGTGTGCATGTCTGTGTGCATGTCAGTGTGCATGTCTGTGTGCATGTCAGTGTGCATGTATGTGTGTATGTCTGTGTGCATGTCTGTGTGCATGTCTGTGTGCATGTCTGTTTGCATGTCTGTGTGCATGTCAGTGTGCATGTCAGTGTGTATGTCTGTGTGTATGTCTGTGTGTATGCCTGTGTGTATGTCAGTATGCATGTCTGTGTGCATGTATGTGTGCATGTCTGTGTGCATGTCTGTGTGCATGTCAGTGTGTATGTCTGTGTGTATGTCAGTGTGCATGTCTGTGTGCATGTCTGTGTGCATGTCAGTGTGCATGTCTGTGTGCATGTCAGTGTGCATGTCAGTGTGCATGTCAGTGTGCATGTCTGTGTGCATGTCTGTCTGCATGTCTGTCTGCATGTCAGTGTGTATGTCAGTGTGTATGTCAGTGTGTATGTCTGTATGTGTGTGAAGGTCTGTGTGTATGTCTGTGTGTGTATGTCTGTCTGCATGTCTGTGTGTATGTCTGTGTGTATGTGTGTGTGTATGTCTGTGTGTATGTCAGTATGTATGTCTGTGTGCATGTCTGTGTGCATGTCTGTGTGTATGTCAGTATGTATGTCTGTGTGCATGTCAGTGTGCATGTCAGTTTGCATGTCAGTGTGTATGTTTGTGTGTATGTCAGTGTGTATGTCTGTGTGTGTATCTGTGTGTGTATGTCTGTGTGTATGTCTGTGAGTATGTCTGTGTGTATGTCTGTGAGTATGTCTGTGTGCATGTCTGTGTGCATGTCTGTGTTCATGTCTGTGTGTATGTCTGTGTGTATGTCAGTATGTATGTCTGTGTGCATGTCAGTGTGCATGTCAGTTTGCATGTCAGTGTGTATGTCTGTGTGTATGTCAGTGTGTATGTCTGTGTGTATGTCTGTGTGTATGTGTGTGTGTATGTCTGTGTGTATGTCAGTATGTATGTCTGTGTGCATGTCTGTGTGCATGTCTGTGTGTATGTCTGTGTGTATGTCAGTATGTATGTCTGTGTGCATGTCAGTGTGCATGTCAGTTTGCATGTCAGTGTGTATGTCTGTGTGTATGTCAGTGTGTATGTCTGTGTGTGTATCTGTGTGTGTATGTCTGTGAGTATGTCTGTGAGTATGTCTGTGTGTATGTCTGAGTATGTCTGTGTGCATGTCTGTGTGCATGTCTGTGTGCATGTCTGTGTGTATGTCTGTGTGTATGTCAGTATGTATGTCTGTGTGCATGTCAGTGTGCATGTCAGTTTGCATGTCAGTGTGTATGTCTGTGTGTATGTCAGTGTGTATGTCTGTGTGTGTATCTGTGTGTGTATGTGTGTGTGTATGTGTGTGTGTATGTCTGTGTGTATGTCAGTATGTATGTCTGTGTGCATGTCTGTGTGCATGTCTGTGTGTATGTCTGTGTGTATGTCAGTATGTATGTCTGTGTGCATGTCAGTGTGCATGTCAGTTTGCATGTCAGTGTGTATGTCTGTGTGTATGTCAGTGTGTATGTCTGTGTGTGTATCTGTGTGTGTATGTCTGTGTGTATGTCAGTATGTATGTCTGTGTGCATGTCTGTGTGCATGTCTGTGTGTATGTCTGTGTGTATGTCAGTATGTATGTCTGTGTGCATGTCAGTGTGCATGTCAGTTTGCATGTCAGTGTGTATGTCAGTGTGCATGTCAGTGTGTATGTCAGTGTGCATGTCTGTGTGCATGTCAGTGTGCATGTCTGTGTGCATGTCAGTGTGCATGTCTGTGTGCATGTCTGTGTGCATGTCAGTGTGCATGTCACTGTGCATGTATGTGTGCATGTCTGTGTGCATGTATGTGTGTATGTCAGTGTGTATGTCTGTATGTGTGTGAAGGTCTGTGTGTATGTCTGTGTGTGTATGTCTGTCTGCATGTCTGTGTGTATGTCAGTGTGTATGTCTGTGTGTATGTCTGTGTGTATGTCTGTATGTATGTCTGTGTGCATGTCTGTGTGTCTGTGTGTATGTCTGTGTGCATGTCTGTGTGCATGCCAGTGTGCATGTCAGTGTGTATGTCTGTGTGTATGTATGTGTGCATGTCTGTGTGCATGTCTGTGTGCATGTCTGTGTGCATGTCAGTGTGCATGTCTGTGTGCATGTCCGTGTGCATGTCTGTGTGCATGTCAGTGTGCATGTCTGTGTGTATGTCTGTGTGCATGTCAGTATGCATGTCTGTGTTCATGTATGTGTGCATGTCTGTGTGCATGTCTGTGTGTATGTCAGTGTGTATGTCTGTGTGTATGTCTGTGTGTATGTCTGTATGTATGTATGTCTGTGTGTATGTCTGTATGTATGCATGTCAGTGTGCATGTCAGTGTGCATGTCTGTGTGTATGTATGTGTGCATGTCTGTGTGCATGCCTGTGTGCATGTCAGTGTGCATGTCTGTGTGCATGTCAGTGTGCATGTCTGTGTGTATGTCTGTGTGCATGTATGTGTGCATGTCTGTGTGCATGTCAGTGTGCATGTCAGTGTGTATCTCTGTGTGTATGTCTGTGTGTATGCCTGTGTGTATGTCAGTATGCATGTCTGTGTTCATGTATGTGTGCATGTCTGTGTGTATGTCAGTGTGTATGTCTGTGTGTATGTGTGTGTGTGTGTGTATGTCAGTGTGTATGTCAGTGTGTATGTCAGTGTGTATGTCTGTATGTGTGTGAAGGTCTGTGTGTATGTCTGTGTGTGTATGTCTGTCTGCATGTCTGTGTGTATGTCTGTGTGTATGTCTGTGTGTATATCTGTGTGAATGTCAGTGTGCATGTCAGTGTGAATGTCTGTATGTGTGTGAATGTCTGTGTGTATGTCTGTGTGTATGTCAGTGTGTATGTCTGTCTGCATGTCTGTCTGCATGTCTGTGTGTATGTCAGTGTGTATGTCTGTGTGTATGTGTATGTCAGTGTGTATGTCTGTGTGTATGTATGTGTGTGTGTATGTCTGTGAGTATGTCAGTATGTATCTGTGCATGTCTGTGTGCATGTCAGTGTGCATGTCAGTGTGCATGTATGTGTGTATATCTGTTTGTATGTATGTGTGTATGTCACTGTGTATGTCTGTCTGCATGTCTGTGTGTATGTCAGTGTGTATGTGTGTGTGTATGTGTGTGTGTGTGTATGTCTGTGAGTATGTCAGTATGTATGTCTGTGTGCATGTCTGTGTGCATGTCTGTGTGCATGTCTGTGTGCATGTCTGTGTGCATGTCTGTGTGTCTGTGTGTATGTCTGTGTGTATGTCTGTGTGTATGTCAGTATGTATGTCTGTGTGCATGTCAGTGTGCATGTCTGTGTGCATGTCAGTGTGCATGTCAGTGTGCATGTCAGTGTGCATGTCAGTGTGCATGTCAGTGTGCATGTCTGTGTGCATGTCTGTGTGCATGTCTGTGTGCATGTCAGTGTGCATGTCAGTGTGCATGTCAGTGTGCATGTCAGTGTGTATGTCAGTGTGTATATATGTGTGTATGTCTGTATGTGTGTATGTCTGTGTGTGTATGTCTGTTTGTATATCTGTTTGTATGTATGTGTGTATGTCAGTGTGTATGTCTGTCTGCATGTCTGTGTGTATGTCAGTGTGTATGTCTGTGTGTATGTGTGTGTGTATGTCTGTGAGTATGTCATTATGTATGTCTGTGTGCATGTCAGTGTGAATGTCTGTGTGCATGTCAGTGTGCATGTCAGTGTGCATGTCTGTGTGCATGCCTGTGTGCATGTCAGTGTGCATGTCAGTGTGCATGTCAGTGTGCATGTCTGTGTGCATGTCAGTGTGCATGTCAGTGTGCATGTCAGTGTGCATGTCTGTGTGTATGTCAGTGTGTATGTCTGTGTGCATGTCAGTGTGCATGTCTGTGTGCATGTCAGTGTGCATGTCTGTGTGCATGTCAGTGTGCATGTCTGTGTGCATGTCGGTGTGCATGTCAGTGTGCATGTCAATGTGCATGTCTGTGTGCATGTCTGTGTGCATGTCTGTGTGCATGTCAGTGTGTATGTCAGTGTGTATGTCTGTATGTGTGTGAAGGTCTGTGTGTATGTATGTGTGTGTATGTCTGTCTGCATGTCTGTGTGTATGTCAGTGTGTATGTCTGTGTGTATGTGTGTGTGTATGTCTGTGTGTATGTCTGTGTGCATGTCTGTGTGTCTGTGTGTATGTCTGTGTGTATGTCTGTGTGTATGTCTGTATGTATGTATGTCTGTGTGCATGTCAGTGTGCATGTCAGTGTGCATGTCAGTGTGTATGTCTGTGTGTATGTATGTGTGCATGTCTGTGTGCATGTCTGTGTGCATGTCTGTGTGCATGTCTGTGTGCATGTCTGTGTGCATGCCTGTGTGCATGTCAGTGTGCATGTCTGTGTGTATGTCTGTGTGCATGTCTGTGTGCATGTCAGTGTGCATGTCAGTGTGCATGTCAGTGTGCATGTCAGTGTGTATGTCTGTGTGTATGCCTGTGTGTATGTCAGTATGCATGTCAGTGTGCATGTCAGTGTGTATGTCTGTGTGCATGTCAGTGTGCATGTCTGTGTGCATGTCTGTGTGCATGTCAGTGTGCATGTCAGTGTGCATGTCTGTGTGCATGTCAGTTTGTATGTCAGTGTGTATGTCAGTGTGTATGTCTGTATGTGTGTGAAGGTCTGCGTGTATTTCTGTGTGTGTATATCTGTCTGCATGTCTGTGTGTATGTCAGTGTGTATGTGTGTGTGTATGTCTGTGTGTATGTCTGTATGTATGTCTGTGTGCATGTCTGTGTGCATGTCTGTGTGTCTGTGTGTATGTCTGTGTGTATGTCTGTATGTATGTCTGTGTGCATGTCTATGTGCATGTCATTGTGCATGTCAGTGTGCATGTCAGTGTGTATGTCTGTGTGCATGTATGTGTGCATGTCTGTGTGCATGTCGGTGTTCATGTTGGTGTGTATGTCTGTGTGCATGTCAGTGTGCATGTCAGTGTGTATGTCTGTGTGTATGTCTGTGTGTATGCCTGTGTGTATGTCAGTATGCATGTCTGTGTGCATGTATGTGTGCATGTCTGTGTGCATGTCTGTGTGCATGTCAGTGTGTATGTCTGTGTGCATGTCTGTGTGCATGTCTGTGTGCATGTCAGTGTGCATGTCAGTGTGCATGTCTGTGTGCATGTCAGTGTGCATGTCAGTGTGCATGTCAGTGTGCATGTCAGTGTGCATGTCAGTGTGCATGTCAGTGTGCATGCCTGTGTGCATGTCTGTGTGCATGTCTGTCTGCATGTCAGTGTGTATGTCAGTGTGTATGTCTGTATGTGTGTGAAGGTCTGTGTGTATGTCTGTGTGTGTATGTCTGTCTGCATGTCTGTGTGTATGTCAGTGTGTATGTCTGTGTGTATGTGTGTGTGTATGCCTGTGTGTATGTCAGTATGCATGTCTGTGTTCATGTATGTGTGCATGTCTGTGTGCATGTCTGTGTGCATGTCGGTGTGCATGTCAGTGTGCATGTCAGTGTGCATGTCAGTGTGCATGTCTGTGTGCATGTCAGTGTGTATGTCTGTGTGCATGTCAGTGTGTATGTCTGTGTGCATGTCAGTGTGCATGTCTGTGTGCATGTCAGTGTGCATGTCTGTGTGCATGTCAGTGTGCATGTCAGTGTGCATGTCTGTGTGCATGTCTGTGTGCATGTCAGTGTGTATGTCAGTGTGTATGTCAGTGTGTATGTCTGTATGTGTGTGAAGGTCTGCGTGTATTTCTGTGTGTGTATGTCTGTCTGCATGTCTGTGTGTATGTCAGTGTGTATGTCTGTGTGTATGTGTGTGTGTATGTCTGTGTGTATGTCTGTATGTATGTCTGTGTGCATGTCTGTGTGTATGTCTGTGTGTATGTCTGTGTGTATGTCTGTATGTATGTCTGTGTGCATGTCTGTGTGCATGTCAGTGTGCATGTCTGTGTGCATGTCTGTGTGCATGTCGGTGTGCATGTTGGTGTGTATGTCTGTGTGTATGTCTGTGTGTATGTCTGTGTGTATATCTGTGTGAATGTCTGTGTGTATGTGTGTGTGTATGTCTGTGTGTATGTCTGTATGTATGTCTGTGTGCATGTCTGTGTGTATGTCTGTGTGTATGTCTGTGTGTATGTCTGTGTGCATGTCTGTGTGCATGTCTGTGTGCATGTCTGTGTGCATGTCTGTGTGCATGTCTGTGTGCATGTCTGTGTGTATGTCAGTGTGTATGTCTGTGTGTATGTGTATGTCAGTGTGTATGTCTGTGTGTGTGTATGTCTGTGAGTATGTCAGTATGTATCTGTGCATGTCTGTGTGCATGTCAGTGTGCATGTCAGTGTGCATGTATGTGTGTATATCTGTTTGTATGTATGTGTGTATGTCACTGTGTATGTCTGTCTGCATGTCTGTGTGTATGTCAGTGTGTATGTGTGTGTATGTCTGTGAGTATGTCAGTATGTATGTCTGTGTGCATGTCTGTGTGCATGTCAGTGTGCATGTCAGTGTGCATGTCAGTGTGCATGTCAGTGTGTATGTCTGTGTGTATGTCAGTATGTATGTCTGTGTGCATGTCAGTGTGCATGTCAGTGTGTATGTCTGTGTGCATGTCAGTGTGCATGTCTGTGTGCATGTCTGTGTGCATGTCAGTGTGCATGTCAGTGTGCATGTCTGTGTGCATGTCAGTTTGTATGTCAGTGTGTATGTCAGTGTGTATGTCTGTATGTGTGTGAAGGTCTGCGTGTATTTCTGTGTGTGTATATCTGTCTGCATGTCTGTGTGTATGTCAGTGTGTATGTGTGTGTGTATGTCTGTGTGTATGTCTGTATGTATGTCTGTGTGCATGTCTGTGTGTATGTCTGTGTGTATGTCTGTGTGTATGTCTGTATGTATGTCTGTGTGCATGTCTATGTGCATGTCATTGTGCATGTCAGTGTGCATGTCAGTGTGTATGTCTGTGTGCATGTATGTGTGCATGTCTGTGTGCATGTCGGTGTTCATGTTGGTGTGTATGTCTGTGTGCATGTCAGTGTGCATGTCAGTGTGTATGTTTGTGTGTATGTCTGTGTGTATGCCTGTGTGTATGTCAGTATGCATGTCTGTGTGCATGTATGTGTGCATGTCTGTGTGCATGTCTGTGTGCATGTCAGTGTGTATGTCTGTGTGCATGTCAGTGTGCATGTCAGTGTGCATGTCAGTGTGCATGTCTGTGTGCATGTCAGTGTGCATGTCTGTGTGCATGTCAGTGTGCATGTCAGTGTGCATGCCTGTGTGCATGTCTGTGTGCATGTCTGTCTGCATGTCTGTCTGCATGTCAGTGTGTATGTCAGTGTGTATGTCTGTATGTGTGTGAAGGTCTGTGTGTATGTCTGTGTGTGTATGTCTGTCTGCATGTCTGTGTGTATGTCAGTGTGTATGTCTGTGTGTATGCCTGTGTGTATGCCTGTGTGTATGTCAGTATGCATGTCTGTGTTCATGTATGTGTGCATGTCTGTGTGCATGTCTGTGTGCATGTCGGTGTGCATGTCAGTGTGCATGTCAGTGTGCATGTCAGTGTGCATGTCTGTGTGTATGTCAGTGTGTATGTCAGTGTGCATGTCTGTGTGCATGTCAGTGTGCATGCCTGTGTGCATGTCTGTGTGCATGTCTGTCTGCATGTCAGTGTGTATGTCAGTGTGTATGTCTGTATGTGTGTGAAGGTCTGTGTGTATGTCTGTGTGTGTATGTCTGTCTGCATGTCTGTGTGTATGTCAGTGTGTATGTCTGTGTGTATGTGTGTGTGTATGCCTGTGTGTATGCCTGTGTGTATGTCAGTATGCATGTCTGTGTTCATGTATGTGTGCATGTCTGTGTGCATGTCTGTGTGCATGTCGGTGTGCATGTCAGTGTGCATGTCAGTGTGCATGTCAGTGTGCATGTCTGTGTGTATGTCAGTGTGTATGTCTGTGTGCATGTCTGTGTGCATGTCAGTGTGCATGTCAGTGTGCATGTCTGTGTGCATGTCAGTGTGCATGTCAGTGTGCATGTCTGTGTGCATGTCTGTGTGCATGTCAGTGTGTATGTCAGTGTGTATGTCAGTGTGTATGTCTGTATGTGTGTGAAGGTCTGCGTGTATTTCTGTGTGTGTATGTCTGTCTGCATGTCTGTGTGTATGTCAGTGTGTATGTCTGTGTGTATGTGTGTGTGTATGTCTGTGTGTATGTCTGTATGTATGTCTGTGTGCATGTCTGTGTGTATGTCTGTGTGTATGTCTGTGTGTATGTCTGTATGTATGTCTGTGTGCATGTCTGTGTGCATGTCAGTGTGCATGTCTGTGTGCATGTCTGTGTGCATGTCTGTGTGCATGTCTGTGTGCATGTCGGTGTGCATGTTGGTGTGTATGTCTGTGTGTATGTCTCTGTGTATGTCTGTGTGTATATCTGTGTGAATGTCTGTGTGTATGTGTGTGTGTGTATGTCTGTGTGTATGTCTGTATGTATGTCTGTGTGCATGTCTGTGTGTCTGTGTGTCTGTCTGTGTGTATGTCTGTGTGTATGTCTGTGTGCATGTCTGTGTGCATGTCTGTGTGCATGTCTGTGTGTATGTCAGTGTGTATGTCTGTGTGTATGTGTATGTCAGTGTGTATGTCTGTGTGTGTGTATGTCGGTGAGTATGTCAGTATGTATCTGTGCATGTCTGTGTGCATGTCAGTGTGCATGTATGTGTGTATATCTGTTTGTATGTATGTGTGTATGTCACTGTGTATGTCTGTCTGCATGTCTGTGTGTATGTCAGTGTGTATGTGTGTGTGTATGTGTGTGTGTGTATGTCTGTGAGTATGTCAGTATGTATGTCTGTGTGCATGTCTGTGTGCATGTTGGTGTGCATGTCAGTGTGCATGTCAGTGTGCATGTCAGTGTGTATGTCTGTGTGTATGTCAGTATGTATGTCTGTGTGCATGTCAGTGTGCATGTCTGTGTGCATGTCAGTGTGCATGTCAGTGTGCATGTCTGTGTGCATGTCAGTGTGCATGTCAGTGTGCATGTCAGTGTGCATGTCTGTGTGCATGTCAGTGTGCATGTCAGTGTGTATGTCAGTGTGTATGTCAGTGTTTATGTCAGTGTGTATGTCTGTATGTGTGTTTGTCTGTGTGTGTATGTCTGTTTGTATATCTGTTTGTATGTATGTGTGTATGTCAGTGTGTATGTCTGTCTGCATGTCTGTGTGTATGTCAGTGTGTATGTCTGTGTGTATGTGTGTGTGTATGTCTGTGAGTATGTCATTATGTATGTCTGTGTGCATGTCAGTGTGAATGTATGTGTGCATGTCAGTGTGCATGTCAGTGTGCATGTCTGTGTGCATGCCTGTGTGCATGTCAGTGTGCATGTCAGTGTGCATGTCAGTGTGCATGTTGGTGTGTATGTCTGTGTGTATGTCTCTGTGTATGTCTGTGTGTATATCTGTGTGAATGTCTGTGTGTATGTGTGTGTGTATGTCTGTGTGCATGTCTGTATGTATGTCTGTGTGCATGTCTGTGTGTCTGTGTGTATGTCTGTGTGTATGTCTGTGTGTATGTCTGTGTGCATGTCTGTGTGCATGTCTGTGTGCATGTCTGTGTGCATGTCTGTGTGCATGTCGGTGTGCATGTTGGTGTGTATGTCTGTGTGTATGTCTGTGTGTATATCTGTGTGAATGTCAGTGTGCATGTCAGTGTGTATGTCTGTATGTGTGTAAATGTCTGTGTGTATGTCTGTGTGTATGTCAGTGTGTATGTCTGTCTGCATGTCTGTCTGCATGTCTGTGTGTATGTCAGTGTGTATGTCTGTGTGTATGTGTATGTCTGTGTGTATGTCTGTGTGCATGTCAGTGTGTATGTCTGTGTGTATGTATGTGTGTATGTATGTCTGTGAGTATGTCAGTATGTATCTGTGCATGTCGGTGTGCATGTCAGTGTGCATGTCAGTGTGCATGTCTGTGTGTATGTCTGTGTGTATGTCTGTGTGTATGTCAGTGTGTATGTCTGTATGTGTGTGAAGGTCTGCGTGTATTTATGTGTGTGTATGTGTGTGTGTATGTCTGTGTGTATGTCAGTGTGTATGTCAGTGTGTATGTCTGTGTGTATGTCAGTGTGTATGTCTGTGTGTATGTGTGTGTGTATGTCTGTGTGTATGTCTGTATGTATGTCTGTGTGCATGTCTGTGTGTCTGTGTGTATGTCTGTGTGCATGTCTGTGTGTCTGTGTGTATGTCTGTGTGCATGTCTGTGTGCATGTCATTGTGCATGTCAGTGTGCATGTCAGTGTGCATGTCTGTGTGCATGTCTGTGTGCATGTCTGTGTGCATGTCGGTGTGCATGTTGGTGTGTATGTCTGTGTGTGTGTCAGTGTGTATGTATGTGTGCATGTCTGTGTGTCTGTGTGTATGTCTGTGTGTTTGTCTGTATGTATGTCTGTGTGCATTTCTGTGTGCATGTCAGTGTGCATGTCAGTGTGTATGTATGTGTGTATGTCTGTGTGTATGTCTGTGTGTATATCTGTGTGAATGTCAGTGTGCATGTCATTGTGTATGTCTGTATGTGTGTGAATGTATGTGTGTATGTCTGTGTGTGTATGTCTGTTTGTATATCTGTTTGTATGTCAGTATGTATGTCAGTATGTATGTCTGTGTGCATGTCTGTGTGTATGTCTGTGTGCATGTCTGTGTGCATGTCTGTGTGTATATCTGTGTGTATGTCAGTGTGTATGTCTGTGTGTATGTCTGTGTGCATGTCTGTGTGCATGTCTGTGTGCATGTCTGTGTGCATGTCTGTGTGCATGTCTGTGTGCATGTCTGTGTGCATGTCGGTGTGTATGTCTGTGTGTGTCACTGTGTATGTATGTGTGCATGTCTGTGTGTCTGTGTGTATGTCTGTGTGTATGTCTGTGTGTATGTCTGTGTGTATGTCTGTATGTATGTCTGTGTGCATGTCAGTGTGCATGTCAGTGTCTATGTCAGTGTGTATGTTTGTGTGTATGTCTGTGTGTATGTCTGTGTGTATATCTGTGTGAATGTCAGTGTGCATGTCAGTGTGAATGTCTATATGTGTGTGAATGTCTGTGTGTATGTCTGTGTGTATGTCAGTGTGTATGTCTGTCTGCATGTCTGTCTGCATGTCTGTGTGTATGTCAGTGTGTATGTCTGTGTGTATGTGTATGTCAGTGTGTATGTCTGTGTGTATGTATGTGTGTGTGTATGTCTGTGAGTATGTCAGTATGTATCTGTGCATGTCTGTGTGCATGTCAGTGTGCATGTCAGTGTGCATGTATGTGTGTATATCTGTTTGTATGTATGTGTGTATGTCACTGTGTATGTCTGTCTGCATGTCTGTGTGTATGTCAGTGTGTATGTGTGTGTGTATGTGTGTGTGTGTATGTCTGTGAGTATGTCAGTATGTATGTCTGTGTGCATGTCTGTGTGCATGTCAGTGTGCATGTCAGTGTGCATGTCAGTGTGCATGTCAGTGTGTATGTCTGTGTGTATGTCAGTATGTATGTCTGTGTGCATGTCAGTGTGCATGTCTGTGTGCATGTCAGTGTGCATGTCAGTGTGCATGTCTGTGTGCATGTCAGTGTGCATGTCAGTGTGCATGTCAGTGTGCATGTCTGTGTGCATGTCTGTGTGCATGTCTGTGTGCATGTCAGTGTGCATGTCAGTGTGTATGTCAGTGTGTATGTCAGTGTGTATGTCTGTATGTGTGTATGTCTGTGTGTGTATGTCTGTTTGTATATCTGTTTGTATGTATGTGTGTATGTCAGTGTGTATGTCTGTCTGCATGTCTGTGTGTATGTCAGTGTGTATGTCTGTGTGTATGTGTGTGTGTATGTCTGTGAGTATGTCATTATGTATGTCTGTGTGCATGTCAGTGTGAATGTCTGTGTGCATGTCAGTGTGCATGTCAGTGTGCATGTCTGTGTGCATGCCTGTGTGCATGTCAGTGTGCATGTCAGTGTGCATGTCAGTGTGCATGTCAGTGTGTATGTCTGAGTGTATGTCTGTGAGTATGTCAGTATGTATGTCTGTGTGCATGTCTGTGTGCATGTCTGTGTGTATGTCAGTATGTATGTATTTGTGCATGTCAGTGTGCATGTCAGTTTGCATGTCAGTGTGTATGTCTGTGTGTGTATCTGTGTGTGTATGTCTGTGTGTATGTCTGTGTGTATGTCTGTGAGTATGTCAGTATGTATGTCTGTGTGCATGTCTGTGTGCATGTCTGTGTGCATGTCAGTGTGCATGTCAGTGTGCATGTCAGTGTGTATGTCAGTGTGTATGTCTGTGTGTCTGTGTGTATGTCTGTGTGTATGTCTGTGTGTATGTCTGTATATCTGTTTGTATGTATGTGTTTATGTCAGTGTGTATGTCTGTCTGCATGTCTGTGTGTATGTCAGTGTGTATGTCTGTGTGTATGTGTGTGGGTATGTCTGTGTGTATGTCTGTGAGTATGTCAGTATGTATGTCAGTATGTATGTCTGTGTGCATGTCAGTATGTATGTCTGTGTGCATGTCTGTGTGCATGTCAGTGTGCATGTCAGTGTGCATGTCTGTGTGTATGTCAGTGTGTATGTCTGTGTGCATGTCAGTGTGCATGTCAGTGTGCATGTCAGTGTGCATGTCTGTGTGCATGTCAGTGTGCATGTCAGTGTGCATGTCAGTGTGCATGTCTGTGTGCATGTCTGTGTGCATGTCAGTGTGTATGTCAGTGTGTATGTCTGTATGTGTGTGAAGGTCTGTGTGTATGTATGTGTGTGTATGTCTGTCTGCATGTCTGTGTGTATGTCAGTGTGTATGTCTGTGTGTATGTGTGTGTGTATGTCTGTGTGTATGTCTGTGTGCATGTCTGTGTGTCTGTGTGTATGTCTGTGTGTATGTCTGTGTGTATGTCTGTATGTATGTATGTCTGTGTGCATGTCAGTGTGCATGTCAGTGTGCATGTCAGTGTGTATGTCTGTGTGTGTGTATGTATGTGTGCATGTCTGTGTGCATGTCTGTGTGCATGTCTGTGTGCATGTCTGTGTGCATGTCTGTGTGTATGTCTGTGTGCATGTCTGTGTGCATGTCTGTGTGCATGTCTGTGTGCATGTCAGTGTGCATGTCAGTGTGTATGTCTGTGTGTATGTCTGTGTGTATGCCTGTGTGTATTTCAGTATGCATGTCAGTGTGCATGTCAGTGTGTATGTCTGTGTGCATGTCAGTGTGCATGTATGTGTGCATGTCAGTGTGCATGTCAGTGTGCATGTCTATGTGCATGTCAGTGTGGCGAAACCAACTTCGCCACTGTGAACTGGAGAAGCCTGGTTGCTAGCCTCCTGCCCTGCGACTATGGCCCCTGGACATATTGTACTGGAAAAACTATATTTGGGCATGTAATAATGTATATTACTGCTACTGGGCCTTTAAGGGCCATCCGTGGATCTATGGGGACTTTTGGGATACTGTACCTTTAAGACTGTGGAGCGTAGTACAGTAATCCTGCCTGTAATACTTTAATGTCATGTATGTATTTATGTATGCAGTTAACCTGGGTTATATATATATGCAGTATTCATCTGATTGTTCGGTAGAATCACTCCATTCATTATATTGAGGAAACTACCGAACAACCAGACCACCCAGGACTAAGTGTGCCTCCAATTACCGTTTGCAACAATGTTGCAAACGGGTAATTGGCAATCAGTGCAGTGTGGTCTTTGTCCTCTGGGTGGCCGCCATTCGGGAAACAAACACGTGGCGGCGGCCATCTTTAACTACCGAACAGCGGTGTTTTGCCGTCGAGTGTCTGGAACTGAAATCGGACACTTGACTAGGCAAACACCGCTGAGACCTCCATACTTCCAGAAGTTCGTATGGAAACTACCGAATGACCCCCCGTTCGGTAGAAAGAACCCCACAAACAAGGGAATTCATTCAAACCCTCTCCAGGCTCTATAACACAGGCAATTCGTCTGTTTTCATTCCCTTGTTTGTGACCGACCGCAGGGCCAAAATGCATGGAACTGATTTCGGATACTTTACCCATGCGGTCGGTCAATACTTTAAAGTCCCATAACTCCCGAACCGTTTATCCGAATGGGCTGATTTTAACATATGTTGTCCCTCCAGACTAAGGCTATCTGGAGATATTGGATTTGTGGATGTACCCCAAGTATTTAGGGTACATCCAAAACTTGGGTAAAAATATGTCCCTGTTAATTGTATTAACAGATATGTTGGAGGGAGGAGATGTGTGGGTTGTACCTTAAACTGGATTGGTGTACTGTAAACCCCTCCCTTGCATGGGAGAATCTCATATAAGCCTGTGTGTGAATAAATCAGTGTTGTTGCTGTTTAACCCTGAAGCTGGAGTGTGTCTCTTTCTTGGGGGGAAAGGGGACTGTATGCCGACTGCCAGGAGTGTAAGCTGTCCATATTGCTTTTCCTGTTCGGCTGCTTCCAGGGTTAGTGTGTCTGCTGTTCGAGAGTTGGTGAATTCGTGCAGTTTGGGAGTTCGGGAAGTTGGTGCTTATGGTAGCTGCTGGTCCATCTAAAGGGGATTATCGCCTAAACTGATTTTTCCCCTTTTATGCTGAAACGGTCCGTTACAGTCAGTTTGTATGTCAGTGTGTATGTCAGTGTGTATGTCTGTATGTGTGTGAAGGTCTGCGTGTATTTCTGTGTGTGTATGTCTGTCTGCATGTCTGTGTGTATGTCAGTGTGTATGTATGTGTGTATGTCTGTATGTATGTCTGTGTGCATGTCTGTGTGTCTGTGTGTATGTCTTTGTGTATGTCTGTGTGTATGTCTGTATGTATGTCTGTGTGCATGTCTGTGTGCATGTCATTGTGCATGTCAGTGTGCATGTCAGTGTGTATGTCTGTGTGCATGTCTGTGTGCATGTCTGTGTGCATGTCTGTGTGCATGTCGGTGTTCATGTTGGTGTGTATGTCTGTGTGCATGTCAGTGTGCATGTCAGTGTGTATGTCAGTGTGTATGTCTGTGTGTATGCCTGTGTGTATGTCAGTATGCATGTCTGTGTGCATGTCTGTGTGCATGTCTGTGTGCATGTCAGTGTGTATGTCTGTGTGCATGTCAGTGTGCATGTCTGTGTGCATGTCAGTGTGCATGTCTGTGTGCATGTCAGTGTGCATGTCAGTGTGCATGTCAGTGTGCATGTCAGTGTGCATGTCTGTGTGCATGTCTGTGTGCATGTCTGTCTGCATGTCAGTGTGTATGTCAGTGTGTATGTCAGTGTGTATGTCTGTATGTGTGTGAAGGTCTGTGTGTATGTCTGTCTGCATGTCTGTGTGTATGTCAGTGTGTATGTCTGTGTGTATGTGTGTGTGTATGCCTGTGTGTATGTCAGTATGCATGTCTGTGTTCATGTATGTGTGCATGTCTGTGTGCATGTCGGTGTGCATGTCAGTGTGCATGTCAGTGTGCATGTCAGTGTGCATGTCTGTGTGTATGTCAGTGTGTATGTCTGTGTGCATGTCAGTGTGTATGTCTGTGTGCATGTCAGTGTGCATGTCTGTGTGCATGTCAGTGTGCATGTCTGTGTGCATGTCAGTGTGCATGTCAGTGTGCATGTCTGTGTGCATGTCTGTGTGCATGTCAGTGTGTATGTCAGTGTGTATGTCAGTGTGTATGTCTGTATGTGTGTGAAGGTCTGCGTGTATTTCTGTGTGTGTATGTCTGTCTGCATGTCTGTGTGTATGTCAGTGTGTATGTCTGTGTGTATGTGTGTGTGTATGTCTGTGTGTATGTCTGTATGTATGTCTGTGTGCATGTCTGTGTGCATGTCTGTGTGTATGTCTGTGTGTATGTCTGTGTGTATGTCTGTGTGTATGTCTGTGTGTATGTCTGTATGTATGTCTGTGTGCATGTCTGTGTGCATGTCAGTGTGCATGTATGTGTGCATGTCTGTGTGCATGTCTGTGTGCATGTCTGTGTGCATGTCGGTGTGCATGTTGGTGTGTATGTCTGTGTGTATGTCTCTGTGTATGTCTGTGTGTATATCTGTGTGAATGTCTGTGTGTATGTGTGTGTGTATGTCTGTGTGTATGTCTGTATGTATGTCTGTGTGCATGTCTGTGTGTCTATGTGTATGTCTGTGTGCATGTCTGTGTGCATGTCTGTGTGCATGTCTGTGTGCATGTCTGTGTGCATGTCGGTGTGCATGTTGGTGTGTATGTCTGTGTGTATGTCTGTGTGTATGTCTGTGTGTATATCTGTGTGAATGTCAGTGTGCATGTCAGTGTGTATGTCTGTATGTGTGTGAATGTCTGTGTGTATGTCTGTGTGTATGTCAGTGTGTATGTCTGTAACGGATCCACTGGCACCCCGACTGGGTACCTCCGTTGAAAGATGCTCCTAGCGCTTCCAGAGGACTCCAAGCACTCCACCAGACACCATAAGCACCGCAGGCTGCAGCTATCTCCCTTCAGAACGAAGCAGGAACAAGCTCTTACAAGAGCTCAGTGATTATAGCAAGGGAATATGCCTAGCATAGCAATCCCTTGTAGCAGATTCCCCCAATAAGACACAGGACTCAAGTTGAGGGTAAAACAGGAACTGAGGACTGGAACATGCGTTGCCCTCAAATTGTACAATCCAGAGTAATGGTGTTTCCTGTAGCTGTCCTTCTGGCTGTAGGAACGATCCCGCCGCTTGCCACCAATTGTAACGGACCGTTTCAGCATATGAGGGGTTAAAATCCGTTTAGGCGATAATCCCCTTTTCTCAGAAAGGCACAGCTACTGCAGAACATCAGAACTCACGAACTGGATATAGGTGAATAAGGTAGCACTCCAGCTGGAACCTCACAAATAGCTGCTAGCAGATGAATAGGAAAAGCAGACATCAGCTTACACTCCTAGCAGTCAAATCTCCAACAGCATACAGTGAATCCCCCCAAGAACGAGACAAGGCTCCGTGTTGAAGGTCAAGCAGTGGTCTGAGGTGCTGGGCACCCAGCCTGGTTTTTATTACATGAGTACACATACAGGCCACACCCAGGGGGAGGCATAAAATAACCAATCACATACATGGTTCAGCCCACACATCCCCTCCCCTCAGATAACATTAAACCCAATTATCCGGTACACTTTTCCAGCCAAGTTCTGGATGTACCCCAAAAACAGGGGGTACACCTTTAAATCCAGCATCGCTGGATAGCCCTTATTCAGGGGGGAAACATATCCAAAATTCAAGTCATTCGGATGAACAGTTCGGCAGATATGGGTTTCCAAAGATTTGACCGACCGCATGGGTAAAGTATCCGAAAACAGTTCCATGCATTTTGGCCCTGCGGTCGGTCACAAACAAGGGAATGAAAACAGGCGAATTGCCTGTGTTATAGAGCCTGGAGAGGGTTTGAATGAATTCCCTTGTTTGTGGGGTTCTTTCTACCGAACGGCGGGTCATTCGGTAGTTTCCATACGAATTTCTGGAAGTATGGAGGTCTCAGCGGTGTTTGCCTAGTCAAGTGTCCGATTTTAGTTCCAGACACTCGACGGCAAACCACCGCTGTTCGGTAGTTTAAGATGGCCGCCGCCACGTGTTTGTTTCCCGAATGGCGGCAACCCAGAGGACAAAGCATACATTACATGGATTGCCAATTACCTGTTTGCAACATTGTTGCAAACTGTAATTGGAGGCACACTTATTCCTGGGTGGTCTGGTTGTTCGGTAGTTTCACTCAATATAATGAATGGAGTGATTCTACCGAACAATCAGATGAATGCTGCATACATATCACCCAGGTTAAACTTAACACATGAATACATATACAATATTACAGGCAGTACACTAGAATATGCTTCACAGTCTTAAAGGGACAGTAGTCCCAAAAGTCCCAATCTGTTCATAGATGATTTTAAAGGGCCAGTAGCAGCCATATACATTATTACATGCCCAAATATAGTTTTTATAGAGCAATATGTCCAGGGGCCGTAGTCGCAGGGCAGGAGGCGGGCAACCAGGCTCCTCCAAAACAATGTGGCGAGATTGGTTTCGTCACATCTCTCCCCCTTTCCAAAAAGACTAACAGGGTATCTGACCTCCTGCCGGTCAGTGCCCTTGTTAGTCCAGCAACCCACCCACAAAGCAAAAAATACAGTACAGCCCACCCACAATAAATAGTTACTACACCTGGGTAGAGGAGAAGTTGGTCCATGTCCAGGTGCCTCACCACGGCTGTGGGTGGGACCGGTAGGCTGCCTTGGTGGGTTGCTGAGTGGGCAGAGACCAGCGGTACTCTGTCCTGGTGCCAGCACTACCACCGGAGTAGTCTGGTTGGAGCCTGGTTGCTGGAGACGGACTGTCTCCCCCTTAGTTGCATAGCTCTGCTGCTGAGGGGGGAGACCGGTTGTCTCCCCCTTGGATACACAGCTCTGTCGTGGGGGGGTAGGACCGACCATCCCTACCCCCTGTGTGGTAAGTGCAGAGACCACGGTCCCATCTGCACTGGTGGGGGGTTTACAGTCTCCCCCTGGTACATTAAGCTGCCGCTGGGGAGAGGGGGTAACAAGCTCCGCTCCCGATAGAACACTCTGCCCATTAATGATCCGCCGCTGGGGAGAGGTGGTAACAAGCTCCTCTCCCATACATATTTCTAGTCTTTGCGGAGGGAGACCGACTGTCTCTCCTCCCAATACAGAGTCCTGCCGCTGGGGAAAGGAGACAGGGCTCTCTATTCCCTGCTGGATACTCTGCCGCTGGAGAATGGAGACTGGGCTCCCAATTCCCGAAAACTCACGCTGCCGCTGGGGAGGGAGGACGCTGCTCTCCTCTCCCTGTATTCCACATTGCCCTCCTGGCATATCACTCTGCTGCTGGGGGGCAGGAACAACTACCTCTGCCCCCTGTAACTCAGCCTGCCGCTGGGGAGGGAGGACACTGCTCTCCTCTCCCTGCACTTCACATTGCCCTCCTGGCATATCACTCTGCTGCTGGGGGGCAGGAACAACTACCTCTGCCCCCTGTAACTCAGCCTGCCGCTGGGGAGGGAGGACACTGCTCTCCTCTCCCTGTACTTCACACTGCCTTCCTGGCATATCACTTTGCTGCTGGGGGGCAGGAACAACAACCTCTGCCCCCTGTAACTCAGCCTGCCGCTGGGGAGGGAGGACGCTGCTCTCCCTGTCCCGTAACTGTAATTTCCGGTGGAGGTCCACCCAACGTGGCAGCTGACCATTATCCTCTGCCCGGTATAGCAGAGTCTTGAACACTAGATCCCTCACGATCTTCACGTATTTCTCAGCTGGATTAGGTCCGTAGAAGTTCAGCCGCAACCACATCATACGGTCAAATTCCTCTACAGAATATATAATGAATGGAGTGATTCTACCGAACAATCAGATGAATGCTGCATACATATCACCCAGGTTAAACTTAACACATGAATACATATACAATATTACAGGCAGTACACTAGAATATGCTTCACAGTCTTAAAGGGACAGTAGTCCCAAAAGTCCCAATCTGTTCATAGATGATTTTAAACGGCCAGTAGCAGCCATATACATTATTACATGCCCAAATATAGTTTTTATAGAGCAATATGTCCAGGGGCCGTAGTCGCAGGGCAGGAGGCGGGCAACCAGGCTCCTCCAAAACAATGTGGCGAGATTGGTTTCGTCACAATGTCTGTCTGCATGTCTGTCTGCATGTCTGTGTGTATGTCAGTGTGTATGTCTGTGTGTATGTGTATGTCTGTGTGTATGTGTATGTCTGTGTGTATGTCTGTGTGCATGTCAGTGTGTATGTCTGTGTGTATGTATGTGTGTATGTATGTCTGTGAGTATGTCAGTATGTATCTGTGCATGTCTGTGTGCATGTCAGTGTGCATGTCAGTGTGCATGTCTGTGTGTATGTCTGTGTGTATGTCTGTGTGTATGTCTGTGTGTATGTCTGTGTGTGTATGTCTCTTTGTATATCTGTTTGTATGTATGTGTGTATGTCACTGTGTATGTCTGTCTGCATGTATGTGAGTATGTCAGTGTGTATGTCTGTGTGTATGTGTGTGTGTATGTCTGTGTGTATGTCTGTGTGTATGTCTGTATGTATGTCTGTGTGCATGTCTGTGTGTCTGTGTGTATGTCTGTGTGTATGTCTGTATGTATGTCTGTGTGCATGTCAGTGTGCATGTCAGTGTGCATGGCAGTGTGTATGTCTGTGTGTATGTCAGTATGTATGTCTGTGTGCATGTCAGTGTGCATGCCTGTGTGCATGTCAGTGTGCATGTCAGTGTGCATGTCTGTGTGCATGTCTGTGTGCATGTCTGTGTGCATGTCAGTGTGCATGTCTGTGTGCATGTCAGTGTGTATGTCAGTGTGTATGTCAGTGTGTATGTCTGTGTGTGTGTATGTCTGTGTGTGTATGTCTGTTTGTATATCTGTTTGTATGTATGTGTGTATGTCAGTGTGTATGTCTGTCTGCATGTCTGTGTGTATGTCAGTGTGTATGTCTGTGTGTATGTGTGTGTGTATGTCTGTGAGTATGTCATTATGTATGTCTGTGTGCATGTCAGTGTGAATGTCTGTGTGCATGTCAGTGTGCATGTCAGTGTGCATGTCAGTGTGCATGTCAGTGTGCATGTCTGTGTGCATGCCTGTGTGCATGTCAGTGTGCATGTCAGTGTGCATGTCATTGTGTATGTCTGTGTGTATGTCTGTGTGTATGTCTGTGAGTATGTCTGTGTGCATGTCTGTGTGCATGTCAGTGTGTATGTCTGTGTGTATGTCAGTATGTATGTCTGTGTGCATGTCAGTGTGCATGTCAGTTTGCATGTCAGTGTGTATGTCAGTGTGTATGTCTGTGTGTGTATCTGTGTGTGTATGTCTGTGTGTATGTCTGTGAGTATGTCAGTATGTATGTCTGTGTGCATGTCTGTGTGCATGTCTGTGTGCATGTCAGTGTGTATGTCAGTGTGTATGTCAGTGTGTATATCTGTGTGTGTGTGCCTGTGTGTGTATGTCTGTGTGTATGTCTGTGTGTATGTCAGTGTGTATGTCTGTGTGTATGCCTGTGTTTATGTCAGTATGCATGTCTGTGTGCATGCCTGTGTGCATGTCTGTGTGCATGTCAGTGTGCATGTTTGTGTGTGTCAGTGTGTATGTATGTGTGCATGTCTGTGTGTATGTCTGTGTGTATCTCTGTGTGCATGTCAGTGTGCATGTCAGTGTGTATGTCTGTGTGTATGTCTGTGTGTATATCTGTGTGAATGTCAGTGTGCATGTCAGTGTGCATGTCTGTCTGCATGTCTGTGTGTATGTCTGTGTGTATGTCTGTGTGTATGTCTGTGTGTATGTCTGTGTGCATGTCTGTGTGCATGTATGTGTGTGTATATCTGTGTGTATGTCAGTGTGTATGTCTGTGTGTATGTCTGTGTGCATGTCTGTGTGCATGTCTGTGTGCATGTCTGTGTGCATGTCTGTGTGCATGTCGGTGTGCATGTTGGTGTGTATGTCTGTGTGTGTGTCAGTGTGTATGTATGTGTGCATGTCTGTGTGCATGTCTGTGTGTCTGTGTGTATGTCTGTGTGTATGTATGTGTGTATGTCTGTATGTATGTCTGTGTGCATGTCAGTGTGCATGTTGGTGTGTGTCAGTGTGTATGTATGTGTGCATGTCTGTGTGTCTGTCTGTGTGTATGTCTGTGTGCATGTCAGCGTGCATGTCAGTGTGCATGTCAGTGTGTATGTCTGTGTGTATGTCTGTGAGTATGTCTGTGCGCATGTTAGTGTGCATGTCAGTGTGCATGTCAGTGTGTATGTCTGTCTGCATGTCTGTGTGTATGTCTGTGTGTATGTATGTGTGCATGTATGTGTGCATGTCTGTGTGCATGTCTGTGTGTGTATATCTGTGTGTATGTCAGTGTGTATGTCTATGTGTATGTCAGTATGCATGTCTGTGTGCATGTCTGTGTGCATGTCTGTGTGCATGTCGGTGTGCATGTCAGTGTGTGTGTCAGTGTGTATGTATGTAAGCATGTCTGTGTGTATGTCTGTGTGTATGTCTGTGTGTATGTCTGTGTGCATGTCAGTGTGCATGTCAGTGTGTATGTCAGTGTGTATGTGTGTATGTCTGTGTGTATATCTGTGTGAATGTCAGTGTGCATGTCAGTGTGTATGTCTGTATGTGTGTGAATGTATGTGTGTATGTCTGTGTGTGTATGTCTGTTTGCATATCTGTTTGTATGTCAGTATGTATGTCAGTATGTATGTCTGTGTGCATGTCTGTGTGCATGTCTGTGTGCATGTCTGTGTGCATGTCTGTGTGCATGTCTGTGTGCATGTCAGTGTGCATGTCAGTGTGCATGTCAGTGTGCATGTCAGTGTGCATGTCTGTGTGTATGTCTGTGTGTATGTCTGTGTGTATGTGTGTGAGTATGTCAGTATGTATGTCTGTGTGCATGTCTGTGTGCATCTCTGTGGGTATGTCTGTGTGCATGTCAGTGTGCATGTCTGTGTGCATGTCAGTGTGCATGTCAGTGTGTATGTCAGTATGCATGTCTGTGTGCATGTCTGTGTGCATGTCTGTGTGCATGTCTGTGTGCATGTCTGTGTGCATGTCTGTGTGCATGTCGGTGTGCATGTTGGTGTGTATGTCTGTGTGTATGTCTGTGTGTATGTCTGTGTGTATGTCTGTGTGTATATCTGTGTGAATGTCAGTGTGCATGTCAGTGTGTATGTCTGTATGTGTGTGAATGTCTGTGTGTATGTCTGTGTGTATGTCAGTGTGTATGTCTGTCTGCATGTCTGTGTGTATGTCAGTGTGCATGTCTGTGTGTATGTGTATGTCTGTGTGTATGTCTGTGTGCATGTCAGTGTGTATGTCTGTGTGTATGTATGTCTGTGAGTATGTCAGTATGTATCTGTGCATGTCTGTGTGCATGTCAGTGTGCATGTCAGTGTGCATGTCTGTGTGTATGTCTGTGTGTATGTCTGTGTGTATGTCTGTGTGTGTATGTCTCTTTGTATATCTGTTTGTATGTATGTGTGTATGTCACTGTGTATGTCTGTCTGCATGTATGTGAGTATGTCAGTGTGTATGTCTGTGTGTATGTGTGTGTGTATGTCTGTGTGTATGTCTGTGTGTATGTCTGTATGTATGTATGTATGTGTGCATGTCTGTGTGTCTGTGTGTATGTCTGTGTGTATGTCTGTATGTATGTCTGTGTGCATGTCAGTGTGCATGTCAGTGTGCATGGCAGTGTGTATGTCTGTGTGTATGTCAGTATGTATGTCTGTGTGCATGTCAGTGTGCATGCCTGTGTGCATGTCAGTGTGCATGTCAGTGTGCATGTCTGTGTGCATGTCTGTGTGCATGTCAGTGTGTATGTCAGTGTGTATGTCAGTGTGTATGTCTGTGTGTGTGTATGTCTGTGTGTGTATGTCTGTGTGTATGTCTGTGTGCATGTATGTGTGTATGTCAGTGTGTCTGTCTGTGTGCATGTCAGCGTGCATGTCAGTGTGCATGTCAGTGTGTATGTCTGTGTGTATGTCTGTGCGCATGTTAGTGTGCATGTCAGTGTGCATGTCAGTGTGTATGTCAGTGTGTATGTCTGTCTGCATGTCTGTGTGTATGTCTGTGTGTATGTATGTGTGCATGTATGTGTGCATGTATGTGTGCATGTCTGTGTGCATGTCTGTGTGTGTATATCTGTGTGTATGTCAGTGTGTATGTCTATGTGTATGTCAGTATGCATGTCTGTGTGCATGTCTGTGTGCATGTCTGTGTGCATGTCGGTGTGCATGTCAGTGTGTATGTCTGTGTGTGTGTCAGTGTGTATGTATGTAAGCATGTCTGTGTGTATGTCTGTGTGTATGTCTGTGTGTATGTCTGTGTGCATGTCAGTGTGCATGTCAGTGTGTATGTCAGTGTGTATGTGTGTATGTCTGTGTGTATATCTGTGTGAATGTCAGTGTGCATGTCAGTGTGTATGTCTGTATGTGTGTGAATGTATGTGTGTATGTCTGTGTGTGTATGTCTGTTTGCATATCTGTTTGTATGTCAGTATGTATGTCAGTATGTATGTCTGTGTGCATGTCTGTGTGCATGTCTGTGTGCATGTCTGTGTGCATGTCTGTGTGCATGTCTGTGTGCATGTCAGTGTGCATGTCAGTGTGCATGTCTGTGTGTATGTCTGGGTGTATGTCTGTGTGTATGTGTGTGAGTATGTCAGTATGTATGTCTGTGTGCATGTCTGTGTGCATCTCTGTGGGTATGTCTGTGTGCATGTCAGTGTGCATGTCTGTGTGCATGTCAGTGTGCATGTCAGTGTGTATGTCAGTATGCATGTCTGTGTGCATGTCTGTGTGCATGTCTGTGTGCATGTCAGTGTGCATGTCAGTGTGCATGTTGGTGTGTATGTCTGTGTGTGTGTCAGTGTGTATGTATGTGTGCATGTCTATGTGTCTGTGTGTATGTCTGTGTGCATGTCAGTGTGCATGTCAGTGTGCATGTCAGTGTGTATGTCTGTGTGTATGTCTGTGTGTATATCTGTGTGAATGTCAGTGTGCATGTCAGTGTGTATGTCTGTATGTGTGTGAATGTCTGTGTGTATGTCTGTGTGTATCTGTGCATGTCTGTTTGCATGTCAGTGTGCATGTCAGTGTGCATGTCAGTGTGCATGTCTGTGTGCATGTCTGTGTGCATGTCAGTGTGTATGTCAGTGTGTGCGTGTGTGTGTCTGTGTGTATGTCAGTGTGTATGTCAGTGTGTAAATATGTGTATATGTCAGTGTGCATGTAAGTGTGTATGTATGTGTGTGTGTGTGTGTATGAATGTCTGTGTGTATGTCTGTGTGTGTATGTATGTATGTATGTCTGTGTGTATGTCTCTGTGTATGTCTGTGTGTATGTCTGTGTGCATGTCTGTGTGCATGTCTGTGTGCATGTCTGTGTGCATGTCTGTGTGCATGTCTGTGTGCATGTCAGTGTGCATGTCAGTGTGCATGTCTGCGTGTATTTCTGTGTGTATGTCTGTGTGCATGTCAGTGTGTGTATGTCTGTGTGTGTATATCTGTGAGTATGTCAGTAGGTATGTCTCTGTGCATGTCTGTGTGCATGTCAGTGTGTATGTCACTTTGTATGTCAGTGTGTACGTCTGTGTGTATATATGTGTGTATGTCTGTATGCATGTCAGTGTGTATGTCAGTGTATATGTCTGTGTATGTCTGTGTGTATGTATGTGTGCATGTCTCTGTGCATGTCTCTGTGCATGTCAGTGTGCATGTCTGTGTGTATGCCTGTGTGTGTGTCTGTGTGTATGTCAGTATGTATGTCTGTGTGCATGTCTGTGTGCATGTCAGTGTGCATGTCAGTGTGCATGTCTGTGTGCATGTCTGTGTGCATGTCTGTGTGCATGTCTGTGTGCATGTCAGTGTGCATGTCAGTGTGCATGTCAGTGTGCATGTCTGTGTGCATGTCTGTGTGCATGTCAGTGTGTATGTCTGTGTACATGTCAGTTTGCATGTCAGTTTGCATGTCTGTGTGTATATCTGTGAGTATGTCAGTAGGTATGTATCTGTGCATGTATGTGTGCATGTCAGTGTGTATGTCAGTGTGTACGTCTGTGTGTATATATGTGTGTATGTCTGTGTGTATGTCTGTGTGTATGTCAGTATGCATGTCTGTGTGCATGTCTGTGTGCATGTCAGTATGCATGTCTGTGTGCATGTCAGTGTGTATGTCTGTGTATATCAGTGTGTATGATTGTGTGTATGTCTGTGCGTATGTCTGTATGTATTTCAGTGTGTATGTCTGTGTGTATGTCAGTATGTATGTCTCTGTGCATGTCAGTGTGCATGTCAGTGTGCATGTCAGTTTGCATGTCAGTGTGTATGTCTGTTTTGTAACGGACCGTTTTGCACACAAGGGGATAAAACCCAGTTTAGGCGATAATCCCCTTTAGCTAGACCAGCAGCTACCGTAAGCACCAATTTCCCGAACTCCCAAACTGCACGAATTCACCAACTCTCGAACAGCAGACACACGAACCCTGGAAGCAGCCGAACAGGAAAAGCAATAGGAACAGCTTACACTCCTGGCAGTCGGCATACAGTTAAATTCCCCCCAAGAATGAGACAACACTTCAGCTTCAGGGTTAAGCAGGAACTCATTTACTCAGGGCTACCTGCCCAGTATTTATGCAGGTCTCCCACCTGGTGGACACTCCCCTAGGGGACCAAATGGAAGACTGTAACAAAGGACAGACATAAACCAATTACAGACACACAGCAGTAAACATTCCCACAATGCATCATGGCTTCCTCCCTTCTGCCCTGGAGATAATTGTAGAAGTAATCCAATTATCTCCCAGGACAAAGACAAGACTCCATTACACATGTGGGGACCTAAATACAGTATTATGCTTTAAAATATATAAAGTTACTTTGATTATACTAAACACAGACATGTTACATATCCCCAGATAGCTCAGGTCTGGGTGCACATTATTAGGTGAATGGCACCCAGACTACACGAATACAGTTTAATCGCCATGGAGCCAAAGTCTTTAATCACACAAATAGGCTCCATGGCATAGCTATCTGGGTTACTACAATTCACATAGAAATACCGAATTTCGGTGTTCGGTTAACCTTGTACAATTAGGAACCAGGTGACGGACGGCTCAGCGGTGTTCGTGCAATTAAGTGTCCGTTTACAGTTCCATAGTTTGAGCGCTGAACACCGCTGGTCGTTCGGGAGTTAAAATGGCCACTGCCACGTGTTCGGCAAACGAACAAAGGCCACCCAGCGTTCATCAATTAAGCAGCGGTTAACCGCAGCTTCTGGGCGGTCAATTGACGGCACACTCCATCTTCTAGGTGGTCCCTCGTACGGTAGTTGGTTCGGTAGATAAAATCTACCGAACACCCTGGCAGAAAGCACGAATAAACCTTTCGGCAGGGGAAATAAACCTTTTTCAAGTCTGGTCCATAGTCCAAAGGGAGCAGGCGAGCAACCAGGCTTCTCCAGCTCACAGTGGCGAAGTTGGTTTCGCCACAATTCTCCCCTTTACCAATTAGACTAACAGGGTACCTGACCTTCTGTCGGTCAGTGCCCTGGTTAGTCCAGCAACCCCCCCCACAAAACAGAAACAGCAGTGCAGCCCACCCACAATAAACGGTTACTACACCTGGGTGAGGGAGAATCTTGTCCAAGTCCAGGTGCCTCACCACGGCTGTGTGGGGGACTGGTAGGCTGCCTTGGTGGGTTGCTGAGGGTGCAGAGACCAGCGGTACTCTGTCCTGGTGCCAGCACTACCACGGGAGTAGTCTGGTTGGAGCCTGGTTGCTGGAGACTGACTGTCTCCCCTTTAGGTGCACAGTTCGGCTGCCGGAGGGGGAGACCGACTGTCTCCTCTTTGGATATATCGCTCTGTGGCTGGGGGACAGGACCGACCGTCCCTACCCCTGGTGCTGTAAGTGCAGAGACTACGGTCCCATCTGCACAGTTGTAGGGCTTAACATCTCCCCTTGGTGGGCTAGGCTGCCGCTGGAGAGAGGGTGTAACAAGCTCCTCTCTCTGGACGGTGAACTGCCGCTGGGGAGAGGGGTTAGCAGGCTCCTCTCCCTGCCACTCTCTCTGCTGGTGGAGAGGGGGACCAGCTGTCTCCCCTTTCATTCTCTTGTCCTGCTGCTGGGGTGCAAGACTGACTGTCTCTGCTCCCTGCAGGACACACTGCCGCTGGGGAGGATGGACGACACCATCAGCTCCCTGGGGTACACACTGCCGCTTGGGAGGAAGGACGGCACCTTCTGCTCCCTGGGTTACACACTGCCGCTTGGGAGGAAGGACTGCACCTTCTGCTCCCTGGGACACACACTGCCGCTGGGGAGGACGGACGACACCATCAGCTCCCTGGGTTACACACTGCCGCTGGGGAGGGAGGACTGCACCTTCTGCTCCCTGGGACACACACTGCCGCTGGGGAGGACGGACGACACCATCAGCTCCCTGGGGTACACACTGCCACTGGGGAGGAAGGACGACACCGTCTGCTCCCTGGGGTACACACTGCCGCTGGGGAGGAAGGACTGCAGCTTATGCTCCCTGGGACACTGTTAAGACACTCACCGCCTGGAGAGTGAAGCCGCCGTTTAGTCGATAATCCCCTTTCTCCAGAAATGCAATTCCAGTATAACCGATCATGAAACTCCCGAACGGAGCATACGAATGCGGTAACTCCCGATCAGCAATCCACCTGAAATCCTTCCACAGCTAGAAATAAACAAAAACGCTGTCCCAATAGTCAATCCCCCCACAAACGAGACAAAGCTCCGTCTTGAAGGTCAAGCAGTAATGTGTTTAATGGGGGCTACCTGCCCAGAATTTATGCAGGTCTCCACCAGGTAGACACTCCCCTAGGGGACCTGGTGGAAGACTGTAAAATATATTAAACAGTAGCCAATCACAGTGGCTATAACACAAGCCCTTCCCATTTTACCCATAATACATCTGTTCCTATCCTGGAGATAATTAGGGAGAAACCTAATTAACTCCGAGGATAGGAACCATCGCCATTTTAAAACCAAACACAAAAAATGCAATAAAATACATAAAATCAGAAGTACCGAATATATAGTGTTCGTGCAACGTATCCCCAGATAGCCTGAATCTGAGGGCATATTCCTACCGAATAGCGCTCAGGTCAGATGTACACAGTCCAATCGCCATGGAGTCAAAGTCTCTCATAAGTCCTTCGGTATACGAATGACTCCATGGGACGGCTATCTGGGTAAGTTCATACGAATGAAAGAAACTCCCGAACGGACCAGTGTTCGTATGCCTCCAAGGGAATAGAAGGGGAGACGGCCGTCTCCAGCGGTGTTCGGTAGATAAAGAGTCAGTTTTTAGATCCATGGGTTTTGCACCGAACACCGCTGATTCGCCTCGTGTCCAAAATGGCCGCCGCCTCGTGTTCGGCATACGAACGACGACCACCCGTACGAATGGATTGGAGAGGTGTTTGCGGTTAACCACAACGTTCTAATTTGTGGTCAAGGTGTTAATGGGCCGCACACTCCTCTCCTGGGTGGCCGATGTTCGGTAGTTTCAATCGGTACTTTAGAAAACGTACGAACAACAGCATACGGACAGGAAATCCACGAATCCAATGCAAACAGACGAACCAGCAATACAGGTCTATGCAGCAGGGTTCGTCACAGACACACACTGCCGCTGGGGAGGACGGACGACACCATCAGCTCCCTGGGGTACACACTGCCACTGGGGAGGAAGGACTACACCTTCTGCTCCCTGGGGTACACACTGCCGCTGGGGAGGAAGGACTGCACCTTCTGCTCCCTGGGACACATACTGCCGCTGGGGAGGACGGACGACACCATCAGCTCCCTGGGGTACACACTTCCGCTGGGGAGGAAGGACGATACCTTCTGCTCCCTGGGACACACACTGCCGCTGGGGAGGACGGACGACACCATCAGCTCCCTGGGGTACACACTGCCGCTGGGGAGGAAGGGCTGCACCTTCAGCTCCCTGGGACTTACTCTGCCGCTGGGGAGGAAAGACGACACCTTCAGCTCCCTGGGATTCCTTTTTGGCCAAATCTACTAGGGATTGCAGGTACTATCCTACTAGTTTCCTGGCGAGCTGCACGGCTCTCTCCGGGGGGTTGGGTCCATAGCCAGACAGCACCTCATTAACCTCTCTGTCAAACTCCTCCTGAGTGTAGTCATATGCCATGCTTGCTCTGCTGAAGTTAATTCTTTTGTAGATAGGGGCGCTGTACGGGTACTGGCGTTGCCCTCACTTTGTAATCCAGGAATGGTGTTGTCTGTAGCTGTCCCTCTGGTTGTAGGAACGATCCCGCTGCTTGCCACCAATTGTAACTGACCGTTTTGCACACAAGGGGATAAAACCCAGTTTAGGCGATAATCCCCTTTAGCTAGACCAGCAGCTACCGTAAGCACCAATTTCCCGAACTCCCAAACTGCACAAATTCACCAACTCTCGAACAGCAGACACACGAACCCTGGAAGCAGCCGAACAGGAAAAGCAATAGGAACAGCTTACACTCCTGGCAGTCGGCATACAGTTAAATTCCCCCCAAGAATGAGACAACACTTCAGCTTCAGGGTTAAGCAGGAACTCATTTACTCAGGGCTACCTGCCCAGTATTTATGCAGGTCTCCCACCTGGTGGACCCTCCCCTAGGGGACCAAATGGAAGACTGTAACAAAGGACAGACATAAACCAATTACAGACACACAGCAGTAAACATTCCCACAATGCATCATGGCTTCCTCCCTTCTGCCCTGGAGATAATTGTAGAAGTAATCCAATTATCTCCCAGGACAAAGACAAGACTCCATTACACATGTGGGGACCTAAATACAGTATTATGCTTTAAAATATATAAAGTTACTTTGATTATACTAAACACAGACATGTTACATATCCCCAGATAGCTCAGGTCTGGGTGCACATTATTAGGTGAATGGCACCCAGACTACACGAATACAGTTTAATCGCCATGGAGCCAAAGTCTTTAATCACACAAATAGGCTCCATGGCATAGCTATCTGGGTTACTACAATTCACATAGAAATACCGAATTTCGGTGTTCGGTTAACCTTGTACAATTAGGAACCAGGCGATGGACGGCTCAGCGGTGTTCGTGCAATTAAGTGTCCGTTTACAGTTCCATAGTTTGAGCGCTGAACACCGCTGGCCGTTCGGGAGTTAAAATGGCCACTGCCACGTGTTCGGCAAACGAACAAAGGCCACCCAGCGTTCATCAACTAAGCTGCGGTTAACCGCAGCTTCTGGGCGGTCAATTGACGGCACACTCCATCTTCTAGGTGGTCCCTCGTACGGTAGTTGGTTCGGTAGATAAAATCTACCGAACACCCTGGCAGAAAGCACGAATAAACCTTTCGGCAGGGGAAATAAACCTTTTTCAAGTCTGGTCCATAGTCCAAAGGGAGCAGGCGAGCAACCAGGCTTCTCCAGCTCACAGTGGCGAAGTTGGTTTCGCCACATGTTTGTATGTCTGTTTGTATGTCAGTGTGTATGTCAGTGTGTATGTCTGTGTGTGTATGTCGGTGTGTGTATGTCTGTGTGTTTGTCTGTGTTGTCAGTGTGTATGCCAGTGTGTATGTCTGTGTGTATGTCTGTGTGTATATCTGTGTGTATGTCTGTGTGTATGTCTGTGTGCTTGTCATTGTGTATGTCAGTGTGTATGTCAGTGTGTATGTCAGTGTGCATGTCAGTGTGCATGTCAGTGTGTATGTCAGTGTGTAAGTCTGTGTGTATGTCTGTGTGTATGTCAGTGTGTATGTCAGTGTGTAAGTCTGTGTGTATGTCTGTGTGCATGTCAGTGTGCATGTCAGTGTGCATGTCTGTGTGCATGTCTGTGTGCATGTCGGTGTGTATGTCTGTGTGTGTATGTGTGCATGTCTGAGTGCATGTCAGTGTGCATGTCAGTGTGTATGTCAGTGTGTATGTATGTGTATGCCTGTGTGTATGTGTGTATGTCTGTGTGTATGTCTGTATGTATTTCAGTGTGTATGTCTGTGTGTATGTCAGTATGTATGTCTGTGTGCATGTCAGTGTGTATGTCTGTGTGTATGTCAGTATGTATGTCTGTGTGCATGTCTGTATGTATTTCAGTGTGTATGTCTGTGTGTATGTCAGTATGTATGTCTGTGTGCATGTCTGTGTGTATGTCAGTATGTATGTCAGTGTGCATGTCAGTGTGCATGTCAGTGTGCATGTCTGTGTGCATGTCTGTGTGCATGTCTGTGTGCATGTATGTGTGTATGTGAGTGTGCATGTTATTGTGTATGTCTGTGTGTATGTCAGTGTGTATGTCAGTGTGTATGTATGTGTGTATGTCAGTATGCATGTCTGTGTGTATGTCAGTGTGCATGTCAGTGTGCATGTCTGTGTGCATGTCTGTGTGCATGTCTGTGTGCATGTCTGTGTGCATGTCTGTGTGCATGTCAGTGTGTATGTCAGTGTGTATGTCTGTGTGCATGTCTGTGTGCATGTCAGTGTGCATGTCTGTGTGCATGTCTGTGTGCATGTCTGTGTGCATGTCTGTGTGCATGTCAGTGTCCATGTCTGTGTGTATGTCTGTGTGCATGTCAGTGTGTATGTCTGTGTGTATGTCTGTGAGTATGTCTGTGAGTATGTCAGTATGTATGTCTGTGTGTATGTCTGTGTGCATGTATGTGTGTATGTCAGTGTGTATGTCTGTGTGTTTGTGTGTATGTGTGTGTGTGTATGTCTGTGTGTATTTCAGTGTGTTCTCTCAGTATGTATGTATGTATGTCAGTATGCATGTATGTCAATGTGTGTATGTCAGTATATCTGTATGTGTGTATGTCAGTATGTCTGTATGCGTGTATGTATGTCAGTATGTATGTCTGTGTGTGTGTATGTATGTCAGTATGTATGTCTGTGTACGTATGTGTGTGTATGTCAGTATGTATGTCTGTGTATCTGTATATGCATGTCAGTATGCATGTATGTCAGTGTGTGTATGTCAGTATGTCTGTATGTATGTGTCTATCTGTATGTGTGTGTGTATGTCAGTATGTATATATGTCTGTATCTATGTCTGTATGTGTCTGCAAGTATGTATGTATGTCTGTGTGTGTGTGTATGTCAGTATGTATGTCTGTGTGTGTGTCAGTATGTATGTATGTCAGTATGCATGTATGTCTGTGTGTGTGTATGTCAGTATGTCTGTTTGTATGTGTGTGTGTTTGTCAGTATGTATATATGTCTGTGTGTGTGTGTGTGTGTATCTGTATCTGTGTCTATATGTGTGTATGTCTGTTTCAGTATTTGTGTCTGTTAGTATGTGTGTATATTTCTGTGTCTGTGTCCTTTTGTGTCTGTGTGTGTATTTCTGTGGGCGGGATTTGGAGGCGGGCACACAAGGGCCCAGACCTTGAGCTGTGTTAGAGGCCCCACAATTTCCTATGGCAGCCCTGCCAATCGCTAATGGCATTGGAGTGTCCTCAGACCATTCCCATGTACCCCACGACCTCTACCGTTACATGCTCTGTCGTGATTGGTCACAGTGCAAGTACCAATCACGTCTGGAGGCTCCCTATTTAAACCTCCATTTTCAGTGATCCTCTTCTCCTTGAAGAGCCTGGTAGTGGCCAAATGTGTGTCGGTCTTTAGTGTTTGTGTGTGGTCACGATGATGTGAAGGATAATGCCATTTGTACCTAATAGATTTATTAACTGGCCTGTTGCACTCATTGATTAATTGGTTTTTTGGTTTTTTTTTTTTTTAAACATTTCTTTCTCTGGCTATGTGTTATGATTAAATCATTATGACACATCATAGATTTTAGGACATTATTAGGACATTATTAGAGCTTTGTTTCTTCTACTCTTATTTTCTATTCTGGCAATCTTTATCTTATATGTTTAGTGGACATTCCACGTTTACAATAAGAAAAGGGATGCTTTGTATGCAAATCACTGCATTATTTTGTGTAGACAGACTATTACTGTTTATGTGGAGATGGACAATGGTGGTCTTGTGAGATGTCTTCCCGGAGCTACTGCTCACAGAGACAGGAGACATATTTGTAATATTGTTAAGCGAGCAAAGCAGAAAGGGGAATTGGATGTACTTGTCCATCTAGTGACAAATGGCTTGGCTTGCAATGAGGTTTCAGAGGTTAAGGAAGTTTTTAGTGTTTTTGCCAATGATATACGGCAGGTTGCTTCCACACTGTCATTCTCTGAAGTTCTGCCTGTGCATAACACTCAGAATGACAGGCTGATGTGTATTAGGGACTTTAACTTGTGGCTTGGTGAATGGTGTCGGGAGCAAGGATTTGGCTTTATTTCTCATGGTAGCTCTGTTTGAAATGGAAATAAACTGTACAAAAAAGATGGTTTGCATCTTTCTCAAAAGGGAACAAATGTTCTCAGTGAGAAGTTCAGATGTTTTGCTAAGATGGACAGAAGGTGCCTGTAGCAAGTGTGTTAAAAAATGATAAGCTTAGAGTCATGTCTACAAATGCTCGCAGTTTAGGAAATAAGATCCATGAACTTGTGGCAATAATGGCAACTGATAATGTAGATTTGGTCGCTGTTACTGAGACATGGTATAATGAGAAAAATGACTGGGACATAGCGTTACCAGGGTACTCTTTATATAGAAAAGACAGGGAAGGCAAGAAAGGGGGAGGGGTGGCCCTGTATGTGAAGGATAGCATAAAATCTAGCCTAATAAAAATGAGTGAGGCGAACATAGAGTCTGTTTGGGTTACGTTAGAATTTGGTAATCACACAGTAACTCGTGTAGATGTGATTTATAGGGCCCCAGGACAAATAGAAGAGTTAGATAATCTACTAGTTGAGGAAATAGCGGAAGTGACAATAAAGGGGGAAGTTATCATCATGGGTGACTTTAATCTTCCTGATGTGAATTGCGAAGCCGAAATAGCTGCTTGCGCCAGGAGCACACATATTCTAAACTCCCTACTGGGATTGTCTCTAAAATAAGTCGTTGAGGAGCCAACTCGTAAGGAGGCCATACTAGAATTAGTGTTAACAAATGGAGATTTGGTATCAGATATTACTGTAGGTGAATGTTTAGGATCCAGTGATCATCAGTCAGTGTGGATTAATATAAGAACATTCACACCGCACAAAAACAAACATTTTAGACTTTAGAAAAACAGATTTTTCTAAAATTAGAATATGTGTAAAGGAGTCATTATCAGACTGGAGCAATTTAAATGGGATTATTTAAAAGTTGCACTGCTGAAGGCAACAGAAAATTGCATTAGGCTTGTCAGTAAAAGCAAAAAATTCAAGAAACCACTGTGATACTCCGCAGATGTTGCCAAAATAGTAAAAAAACAAAAAGTTAGCATTTAGTAATTATAAAAAAACTCAGAGTGAGGAAGACAGAATGATCTTTACGATTAGGCAGACAGAGGCTAAGCAAGTTATAAGAGCTTTCAAATCACACACAGAAGAGAAAATAGCACAGTCAGTAAAAAAAGGGACAAAACATTTTTTAGATACATAAATGAGAAAAGGAAAGTAAAACAAGGATTAGTTAGATTAAAAACAAATGAAGGAAGGCATGTAGAAGAGGATAAAGGTCTAGCTGACTGCCTTAATGAATATTTTTGTTCAGTATTTACAGATGAAAATGAAGGAAAGGGGCCTCAGTTAGGAAAAAGGACAAATGAGTAATTTGTTACACGTGAGTTTACAGAGGAAGAAGTTAGATTTCAACTGTCAAAAGTAAAGACAAATAAGTCAATGGGACCTAATTATTAAAAGAGCTTAGTGGTGTACTAGCAAAACCATTAACAGATTTATTTAACCAATCATTGTTAACAGGAGTAGTCCCAGAAAAATGGAAGTTAGCGAATGTTGTTCCCATTCACAAGAAAGGTAATATGGAGGAGTCAGGCAACTATAGGCCAGTAAGCCTTACTACAGGAGTGGGGAAAGTAATGGAAACCATGTTAAAGGATAGGATTGTTGAACATCTAAAAACACATGGGTTTCAAGATCAGAGACAACATGGATTTACTTCAGGGAGATCATGCCAAACTAATCTTATTGATTTTTTTGATTGGGTAACTAAAATTATAGATCAGGGTGGTGCAGTAGACCTTGCTAACCCAGATTTCAGTAAGGCTTTTGACACTGTTGCACATAGAAGGCTCAGTCATCAATAAACTGAAATCTTTAAGTTTGGATTCCAATATTGCTGATGATACCAATATATGTAACAGGGTTGATGTTCCAGGAGAGATAAGCTAAATGGCAAATGATTTAGGTAGACTAGAAAAATGGTCAGAGTTGTGGCAACTGACATTTAATGTGGATAAGTGCAAAATAATGCATCTTGGACGTAAAAACCCAAGGGCAGAGTACAGAATATTCGATACCCTACTAATCTCAACATCTGAGGAAAGGGATTTAGGGGTGATTATTTCTGATGACTTAAAGGTAGGCAGACAATGTAATAGAGCAGCAGGAAATGCTAGCAGAATGCTTGGTTGTATAGGGAGAGGTATTAGCAGTAGAAAGAGGGAAGTGCTCATTCCATTGTACAGAACACTGGTGAGACCTCACTTGGAGTATTGTACGCAGTACTGGAGACTGTATCTTCAGAAGGATATTGATACTTTAGAGAGAGTTCAGAGAAGGGCTACTAACCTGGTTCATGGATTGCAGGATAAAACTTACCAGGAAAGATTAACCCCTTAAGGACCAAACTTCTGGAATAAAAGGGAATCATGACTGTAACGGAATGCAGTATATTAGTCCACGATATCCGTTGGTATCCTCAGGAAATCCACAGTCAGAGCAGAAAGCACGGCAATATTCCCAATCCTCCCAATAACCGGACGAAACACAGTTTGGGAGTCAACTAACTTGCTTTATTCACAGACTTCCATATTTATGCAGTTCCCCTTGCAAGGGGTTTCCTCACAGATGTTACAGGGGATTTCTCCCATCAGGCATTATAATTATCCCGACAGGCATTGCTGCACGAGAGGGATACTCCCACTAAAATGGACGATTAAGTGGATTATCCCCTCGTTGAGCAAAACCGACAATTTACACAGAAATCCATATTTTCTAAATTTTTACTCTCTTTTAGCCGAATGACCGTTCGGTAGATAGCTGGGATCGGCGGGCACATTTAGTGAGAATACCGCTCTGATCCCAGCTAAATTACCCGAACGCCGCACAAAATACATTAAAACATTGAGTTCGGTTTAAAAGTACCGAACATCTATGGGGAACATAATGTGCCGAACGCGGAACTCCCGAACGCTCTGGAAGTCCAGCGGTGTTCGGATCATTGAGTAACCGTTTTCAGTTCCAGGCTCTCGACGACCGAACACCGCTGCAGAGACAAAGGATCCAAGATGGCCGACCGCCGCATGGTCAGTAGCCGAACGACGGCCACCTAGGAGAGCCCTTAATTACCGATTGCAACATTGTTGCAATCGGTTAATTGTTGCTACACGACTGGTGAGTGGGTGGTCTACCTGGGGAGCCCACATTCGTATGGCGAACGGCCTGGATAGCCGGGTTTCGTCAAACGAAAGGGATTTGTATGCTGGCAGCGTGCGGCTGCCAGCATGTGAACGGCCATGATACGGTACATACACAATTTAAAATATACAATATACATTCAGCCTACGGACAACCTGTAATAATACAGTCCAGAAGTGGCTAGGTTTGCCACAATGCTCCCCCAGAACCAAGCCGGCATACACAGTCTGATCCCAACGGATCGGCTTGGGGATGTCCGGGGAAGTACTCACAGATCACTTCTCGAGTTCAGTCTGTCTGGATAACCCGTCAGCGTTACCGTTTTGCTTTCCTGGGTGGTAATGGATGGTAAAGTCAAAAGGCTGCAGCGCCAAACTCCAGCGTAGCAGCCTGGCATTGTCCCCAGATACACGGTTCAGCCACACCAACGGGTTGTGATCTGTGAGTAAGGAAAAAGGTTGTCCATACAAATACGGCTGTAACTTTTTAAGGGCCCACACCACGGCCAGGCATTCTTTCTCAATGGCGGCGTAGCTCACTTCCCGGGGCAACAACTTGCGGCTTAAGTAGGCTACGGGATGCTCTCCGCCATCGGCTCCCACTTGACTCAGCACTGCCCCCAATCCAAACATGGAAGCGTCTGTGTGGACAAGAAATCTTTTAGTTGGATCAGGAGCAGTTAACACAGGAGCATTAGTCAGAGCTGTCTTTAGTTGTTGGAATGCCTGCTCACACTCTGGGGCCCAGACAACCAGTCGGGGAAGGTTCTTTTTGGTCAGGTCCGTCAGGGGTTTGGCCAGGGTGCTGTAGTCGGGTACAAATTTCCTATAATACCCTGCAGTCCCTAGGAAAGCTAGCACCTGAGTTTTGGTCCTTGGGGTAGGCCACTTGGCTACGGCCTCAATTTTTGCTGGTTCGGGTCTCTGCTGCCCACACCCTACTCGGTGGCCCAGATACTGCACTTCGGCCATACCTATGTGGCACTTACTAGGTTTTAACGTTAACCCGGCTTCCCCAATACGGTCTAAGATCGCCCCTATATGGTGTAGGTGATCTTCCCAGGTCTGGCTAAAGATGGCTATGTCATCTAAATAGGCACAGGCATATTCCTGAAAGCCGTCCAGTAGCCGATCTACCATCCGCTGAAAAGTAGCCGGAGCGTTTTTCATTCCGAAGGGCATGACCTTGAACTGGTACAGGCCAAACGGAGTGACAAACGCCGACTTGGGGATGGCGTCATCGGCTAGAGGAATTTGCCAGTATCCCTTACACAAGTCAATGGTAGTGAGATACTGACCCCGTGCCATCTTATCTAGCAGCTCGTCTATCCGAGGCATCGGGTAGGCATCAGACACTGTTTTGTCGTTCAGCCTCCGGTAGTCAACGCAGAATCGGGTAGTGCCGTCCTTTTTAGGCACCAAGACTACCGGCGATGCCCAGGGGCTATCTGAGGGTTCGATAACCCCTAGCTGTAACATTTCATCCAACTCGGCCTTCATATGAGTCCGGACTGATTCCGGGACCCTATATGGAGCCTGTCGCATAGGTAGCTGTCCCGGGGTTTCGACTCGGTGGGTGGCTAGCGGAGTGTACCCAGGTAAATTGGAGAAGGTAGCCCCTTTAGCTACGATCAGCGCCTGTACCTGGGCACGCTCGTGAGGGCTTAGCCGCTCCCCCAGCTGAACTCCCCGGGAGGGCTCTATCGGTTCTTCCGGTTCTAGGAGGTCAGGTAGGGGTAAGTTCTCCTGATCTTCTAAGGCGGAGGCACAGATTGCCGTCACATCCTCTATCCTCTCATGGTAGGGTTTGAGCATGTTCACGTGGAGCATGCGTCTCTTCCCTACCCCTGAGCAGGGGCCAATCACATAGGTAGTGTCGCATCGCTGCTCTACTACCTGGTATGGGCCTTGCCAGATGGCCTGCAGCTTGTCTGTGCGGACAGGTTTTAAAATTAAAACCTTCTGTCCCACCTGAAAGTTGCGGTCTCTGGCTCCTCTATCGTACCAGCGTTGCTGGCGTTGCTGAGCCGCCTGGAGATTGGTGTGCACAGCCTGAGTTAGCGCCTCCAGACGGTCTCTGAACTCCAGTATATATGACACGATAGGGGTTTCGCTAGTCGTACTCTCTCCCTCCCAGTGTTCCCTAATCAAGTTCAAGGGTCCCCGTACCCTTCTTCCAAACAATAGTTCAAATGGTGAGAACCCGGTCGATTCTTGGGGAACCTCTCTATACGCAAAGAGTAGGTGAGGCAGGAACCTCTCCCAGTCTTTGTGGGTTTCCCCGAACGTCCGAAGCATCTGCTTCAGTGTCCCGTTGAACCTCTCACATAGTCCATTGGACTGGGGGTGGTAGGCGGAATTTACTATTGGCTTAATGCCACATACCTTCCACATATGTTGGGTGACCTCGGCAGTAAATTGGGTGCCCCGGTCCGATATTATTTCTTGGGGGAACCCTACCCTGGAAAACACTTTCATTAAGGCTTCAGCTACAGTTTCAGCATGAATGTTAGTGAGGGCCACAGCCTCGGGGTACCTGGTGGCGTAGTCCACCACGGTTAAAATGTACTTTTTGCCAGAGGGACTGGGTTTTGGCAGGGGCCCTACTATGTCTACCGCTACCCTGCTGAAGGGCTCGGCAATAATAGGTAGAGGGCATAACTTGGCCTTGTGGCGATCCCCTCGTTTACCTACTCGCTGGCAGACGTCGCAGGAGGTGCAATACTGTCGCACATCCTGAGAGATTCCGGGCCAGAAAAATGCATGCGTCAGGCGATATCGGGTGCGGGTCATCCCTAGGTGTCCTGACAAGGGGATATCATGAGCAATTCTAAGCAGCTCCTGCCTATATTTCTGCGGTACCACTAACTGTTTGTTAGTCAAGGTGACAGCCCCCCCCACGTCCTTGGCCGTGACACGATATAATAACCCTTTCTCCCACGTGTATCGCTCCCCCTCTAGCCCTGTCTGGTCAGCTTGTGCCCGGTCCCTATAGACTTGTAAAGTGGGATCGGTCTGTACTTCGGTCACAAAGGTAGTTGGGGTATCCCAAGACATGGGAGTCGGGTGGGGGTCATGGTCTCTTACCTGAGCCTCAGAGTGTATTGGTGTAGCCGTGGTGCGAGCCTGTTGCCGTGTGGTTACTGGATGGGCTTCCTGGTAGGGAGCCTGTGGAACAAAGGCAGAGGTCATCTGGCCCAAATCATTCCCTAGAACAACATCTGCTGGTAAGTTCTGCATTAGTCCCACTTCTACTGTCCCCTCTCCCGCACCCCAGTTCAAATGTACTTTCGCCGTGGGTAGTCGGTATACATCTCCCCCGGCTACCCGAACGGCCACAGATCCGCCAGTATGCGTGCCCTCAGATACCAAATGGGGTGCTATCAGGGTTAAGGTAGCTCCCGAGTCCCGCAGTCCCTGAACCTCGTTTCCCTCAAGAGTTACCAGCTGCCGGTGATGCTGCCGGTTATCGGTGGCTCGGACCGACATTACCTCGTGCAAGATACCCAGGGGTTCCTCCGCATGAACACTCCACAACTCCTGAGTGGCTGGTTCCCGCTGGTAATGGTGAGCAGCCGCCCTGGGTACGGGGTTTGGACGCCCCTGATTCCAGGTGGGCTTGCCACGATTTTGGGTACATTCCCGGGCCATATGCCCCCATTGTCTACAGGAGTGGCACTGGATGTTAGCCCGCCCGTTGCATCTGGAAGGTGGAGGTACAGGCCCTTGTGAAGGACGGAACGTGGTGGCTGTGGGCGCTAGAGGTGGTGTAGCGCTAGGTAGTCCTGTGGGTCGGGAGTAACTTTTGGCTACAGGTCCCTGGTGCCTCCGTGCATCGAAGTGTTGGTCGGCCAATCTAGCTGCTTCAGTTAGGGTGAGGGGTTTCCTGTCCCGCACCCATTCTTGAGTCTCCGGGGATAGTCCATTAAAAAACTGCTCCAGCAACATCATCTGACGCAATTCCTCCATGGTGGTGGCGTTGCTGGCCTGTATCCACCCTTGGGAGGCTTGATCCAATTTGTGTGCCCATTCTGCGTGTGAATCTCGCTCTGGTTTGCGTAAGTGTCTGAACTTGCGCCGGTATGCCTCTGGGGTAATGGCATACCTCTCCAAGATTGCGCGCTTTACTTTTTCATAATCCTTGCTGTCCTCACTGGGCACAGCACGGTAAGCTTCGGCTGCCCGACCTGCTAGTTTGCTTGCTAGCAGTTGCACCCATACTGTCCGATCTAACTCATGTAGATCACACAGTCTTTCAAAGTCCTGCAAATACCCATCGATCTCATCCTTTTCCTCGCAAAAGGCTCTGAAGGCCTGGTACGGGATCTTGGGCTTTACCGGGTTGTAGAGGGACCCTGTGTTGGACTCGGTTCGAGTCAAGGTGTGCTGCGGGCTGTGTGCCATTACGTATTCCTGCACGTTTGCCATCACCATATTCAACATGGCATCCGATATAGGCTGCGGCAAAAATGCTAGCCTGGTCCTCATCTCTCTTTCATAGAGCGTTTCTTCCATCACTGCTGGGGATGTAGCGCTGCGGGCTTGGTCTCCTTCCATCAGCTCGGCAATTAGTACCGCCTTGGTTTTGCTTCTGGCTACTTTGCCCCTGGCTTCCAGTAGTTCCTTTAAAGTCTGTCGTTTCAGTATGGTATAATCAATCTCCATACAAATTGCCCTTGCTTTCCTTGTTCGGTAGTTCCAGTTTACACGAACTCTGCTTTTCGGCTGTAAGGTTCGGATCCCACCGCTGCCACCAATTGTAACGGAATGCAGTATATTAGTCCACGATATCCGTTGGTATCCTCAGGAAATCCACAGTCAGAGCAGAAAGCACGGCAATATTCCCAATCCTCCCAATAACCGGACGAAACACAGTTTGGGAGTCAACTAACTTGCTTTATTCACAGACTTCCATATTTATGCAGTTCCCCTTGCAAGGGGTTTCCTCACAGATGTTACAGGGGATTTCTCCCATCAGGCATTATAATTATCCCGACAGGCATTGCTGCACGAGAGGGATACTCCCACTAAAATGGACGATTAAGTGGATTATCCCCTCGTGGAGCAAAACCGACAATTTACACAGAAATCCATATTTTCTACATTTTTACTCTCTTTTAGCCGAATGACCGTTCGGTAGATAGCTGGGATCGGCGGGCACATTTAGTGAGAATACCGCTCTGATCCCAGCTAAATTACCCGAACGCCGCACAAAATACATTAAAACATTGAGTTCGGTTTAAAAGTACCGAACATCTATGGGGAACATAATGTGCCGAACGCGGAACTCCCGAACGCTCTGGAAGTCCAGCGGTGTTCGGATCATTGAGTAACCGTTTTCAGTTCCAGGCTCTCGACGACCGAACACCGCTGCAGAGACAAAGGATCCAAGATGGCCGACCGCCGCATGGTCGGTAGCCGAACGACGGCCACCTAGGAGAGCCCTTAATTACCGATTGCAACATTGTTGCAATCGGTTAATTGTTGCTACACGACTGGTGAGTGGGTGGTCTACCTGGGGAGCCCACATTCGTATGGCGAACGGCCTGGATAGCCGGGTTTCGTCAAACGAAAGGGATTTGTATGCTGGCAGCGTGCGGCTGCCAGCATGTGAACGGCCATGATACGGTACATACACAATTTAAAATATACAATATACATTCAGCCTACGGACAACCTGTAATAATACAGTCCAGAAGTGGCTAGGTTTGCCACAATGACATGTCACACATGTCATGTGTCCTTAAGGGGTTAAAGGAACTTAACATGTATAGCTTGGAGGAAAGACGAGACAGGGGGGATATGATAGAAACATTTAAATACATAAAGGGAATCAACACAGTAAAGGAGGAGACTATATTTAAAAGGAGAACTACCACAACAAGAGGACATAGTCTTAAATTAGAGGGGCAAAGGTTTAAAAATAATATCAGAAAGTATTACTTTACTGAGAGGGTAGTGGATGCATGGAATAGTCTTCCAGCTGAAGTGGTAGAGGTTAACATAGAGGGGGTTTAATCATGCGTGGGATAGGCATAAGGCTATCCTAGACTTAAGATAAGGCCAGGGACTAATGAAAGTATTTAGAAGATTGGGCAGACTAGATGGGTTGAATGGTTCTTATCTGCCGTCACATTCTATATTTCTAGTTTGATATAATTATTTTTAAATGATGAATTTTAAGTAACTTATTATATATTAGTGGGCTGGTGCGCCTACATGTCAGTTCTTTTTTTGGTTTGTTCCATCTTCCGAATGGCATTCATTCACAGAGTCTATACATTGTGCTGGCCAGAAAGGCAGCCAATGAATACTTAAAATCATATACCAGTACTTACCTGAAGATCACAAATTGCACAGCTTCTTGTTTCTATCTCCTATGGCAATCTTTGCAGTAAATTGTTACAGGAGGATCCCAGTGGACAAGAAACCATGAATATATTGGGGGTATCAGCCTGGAGCTTTTGGAATTGACAACGATAAACAGGATGAGGTCAGGACTGGTGGGAAAGGTTGAGCAACAATAAGGCAAGAAGAAGGCTTGTCTGTAGAAGGTCTATGAGGAACAACTAACCCCATTGAACTTTTCATGTTCTCTGACGAGAATGACATTATATAAAAGGTAAGTGCAGGAAATATCATAATCATATGGCGTCCCTCTGCATCGTTCGTTACAATAAGAGAAACATCTCTACAACCATTGAGACGATCTGGCAGGTTGTAATGGCATTGGCAATAATAAACAGGTCGAAAGAGGGCTGTTACTTGTTCACAGATATACCAGGGGTGTGAGTTCAAAGCACAATTTGATGACTCCTTCCCCTAAAATTGTACCAGGCCTCTCCCAAGTGCCACCCTTAAAGGGACACTGTAGTCACTATGCCTATTTCATCTCTGTGAATGTCAGGATTACTAATTGATCCAGCATGTAGAATTGTGTCACACTGAGAACTAATAGGTAATGTATTACGGGGCCTTAGAATGGCCCGACTTAACGTACCAAAGAATAGTCAGGATACTTGCCGAGGTCAGGGGACACAGAAAGAGACACAACAATAAGGGAAAGTCAGAAGTCAGGGATACCAGAATACAGGGAAGTCAAAACGAAGTCAAAGTAAAAAAAAACAGAATATAACCGTTCAGGAACGCACTCTCGGACAACTACTAGGGAAACCACGACAGGGCAAAGAGGAAAATTAATTTTGAGTATAAATACATGCTTTACAGTTCTGATTGTCCGAGATCGATCTTTGATCACAAAACGTGCGCGCGTGTCTCCTGCGTGACGTCACGTGCACGCCGACGTTGTCAATAACATGGGCGGACGTGGGGGTATAATTTGCAGTGGATCCGCAGCGGCCGGCTGCTGCATGAGTTATACAGACGCACGGCCGCTGGGTGCAGATACCGCAAGGTGGGGAGGAATATGTTACAGTGAATTGGTTATAATGCCTGGAATCCCTTGTTGCTGACTCTCCTTTAACTGTTAACCCATTTTGGACCAGTATGACACAGAATTAGGGTCCCTGGCCACTCAGACCCCCACAAGCCAAATCACCAGTTGGATAAATTGTGTATTTAAGTAACGTATGTAACCCTGTAAAACGTTTTGTCACTGTAGTATATATGGAGTATTTATCGGAATATTTGAAGCCTTTACTTTTTTAAATACCATTTAATCATATTTCCTACATTACATTAACGTCTTAATGTCCAAAGGGAAGAGCAGTCCTTAAAGCCACAGTTCCCCAGAGGTTTCCTCCACATGGGTTTTTTTCCTCTCCTGAGTGCTTAAGGATGACTTTGCCCACAGGTAGCCATTATCGACTTTGCCCAGAGGTAGCCATTATCTAGCCTCATTTGAGTACAGGTTTAAATATAGACCTATTTTAAGGAAAGGACAACACCAAGGGGCTCCAGACACTATAACCACTTCAATGAGATGAAACAAATATAGTGCCCACAGGGTTCCTGTAACCTCATTATGTGGAATATAAGAAGGATACACTTAGGGGAGCCAGAACTAAAATAGGGATGTATGATGGAAGAGGGAATGGACTTTGGGAGATAAAAGAATTTCTGGACAGGTTTTGTTCTCTGTGAGCTCTGTACCTTTATATAATGGGACTCTTGTTTAGGGAAATGGGGTAATATGGATGAAATGACTGAAAATTCATCCATGCACTTCGTCCAATCGTCATTCATACACTTACAAGAAGGGAGCAGCCAGTTCCCTCCTTGTAATTAGATCATTTAAAAATACAAGTGGGGGCTTCCTTATCGCATTTCAATATTGGGGTCCTGATGCAGGGCCCTCAGCCCCTATGGTGGTGTTACAAATAAATAATAATGTGGATGGGGCACAGTGTCCCCCTGTACCCCCACCCATGGCTAGTGGTTGAGGGTTATTAAATTAAGTAAATGGGGGGATCTAGTGTCCCCCAACCAGCTATCCTCCATGAGTGGTGGGTGTGGATCTAATAATAATAAAGGGGACCTAATACCCCCAATCAGTCATCACTCTCCATTGGCCAAAGACTGAAGAGTCTGTACCAAATAGAGACACCTCCTGATTGGTGCCAGCTGCTATCATGTGCATTCTTCTCTATACAGCAGAGTGATGCGCTAAAGCTCACACAGCTTCTTATAAGCCTTTCATCCATCAGAAAATGAATGAACAAAAAATACAATTAAAAAATGAACATCAAAATATTTTCCATAGAGCAATGTGTCTCATGATGTTGTGTTTCCCACGACGGTTGGAACCAGACCCCGAGGTATGCTAAAGCATGTCTACATCTAACTGACAATCCATAACCTACACCGGCCACAGTTAAACTTCTCCCCTTTCCATTCCTTCACAAAACGTAGATGTCATACGGACATTTCCCTTATATCTGATTTACTTTACGGACCCATATTTGTCTTGTGAACAATCGCAATACTTACTTGAACACATATTTTACGCATGCATGCTAATATCCACAGGATGTATTTTACAGGAAGGTGATCGGGGGAAGATTGAGTCAAGAGCTCAAGGTCTCCGACCATGACAAAGAAACAGGACAATCTGTGTTTCACCTGAAAATATCGAAAGAATTAACAGCAAAGTATCAAATGTCTGCTGAAACCAACCTACCATTTCTTATTACAAGCCAATTCACCAAATGGTTATTGTGTATTTAAGTAACATATGTGGCCCTGTAAAATGTTTCTTTATAGGAATATTTGAAGCCTTTACTGTTTTTTTTCACCATTTAATCATATTCCCTATATTACATTAACCTCTTAATGTCCAGAGGGAAGGGCGGTCCTTAAAGCCACGGTTCCCCAGAGGTTTCCTCCACAGGGGGTTTTTCCTCTCCTGAGTGCTTAAGGATGACTCTGCATGAGTCCAGAGGTGGCCATATCTAGCCTCATTTGAGGCTTATGTAATTAAAAGTACAGGTTTGAATATAGACCCATTTTAACAGTAGTTTTCAATTGCTAAATATGTTTCCAATAAAGTTTTTCAAACTCTGTAAATAATGTTTCCTGAAAATACTTGACACTTGGTTTTATGTCGGAGGTTACCTCATCATACAACTCATTGTGAAAATCTCCATAAATTCTTTGTACATTTCTTACTAAGCTAGCAACAATATTTCTCTGATGGAAAATAAATAAATTATTATTTTAGAGGATTCATCACATGGTTCAATCAGACATATTTAGTGGCCCTAAAGCCAAGAGTTCAAATTAAGGTAACACGGCTGTAAGAATTAAAGGGTTTAATCACTTTGTTTTTACAGCTCTAGCCACACCTCCCTGTGACTTCCACAACCTTCCTAAACACTTCCTGTAAAAAGAGATCCAATGGCTCAACTTCCTTTATTGCACACAGGGCCGGCGCGTTCTATAGGCTGATTAAGCGGCTGCCAAGGGCGCTGCTTAAGAGGGGGGCAATAAGAAGCGCCCCTCTATGTGGGACATATTCTTTATTGCGTGCCACAGTTAAAGGCATCGGGCGCTAGGAAGCACTTACATGGCTGCAGACTAGCGCCCGGTGCCTTCAACCTTAGCCCACAAATATCAGAGAGCCGCCCCCCCTACACACCTTTCATGCTGGCAGCACACGGGTACATTGCATGATTACTCCGCCCTTTCTCCTGCACTCGGGGTGAAGTGGGCGGGAGGAGAGCAGGGAGCTAAAAAAGAGAGTCAAGCAGCCAGGCCTGGACTGGGACCCACAGAGAAACTACTTGAAATAAAGGCGAGTGGGGAACTTCATGGTGTATGTGTTTGTGTCAGCCTGTTACAGTCAGTGTGTCTGTGTGTGTGTCTGCTTAGGTCAGTGTGTGTGTGTCTGCTTAGGTCAGTATGTGTGTGGGTGTGTGTGTATATAGATGAAAGGTTTGGCCCTCCTGGACACTTAGCTAGACTCCTGGCAGTAGGGTCCATTGTATATAATACAGCTCTGCCCTACATACCCTGCAAAACACTTGGAAAAGGTGGGTGGTATCATTCATGACATTCTATTTATAACTCTGCTTGGGCCATGTAGACCTCACTGTTTAACCAAGAACCTGGCCTGTGGCTGTGCACTCAGTATTAAGAGCTGCATGTTCTGACGCATTTAACCCCTTAAGGACACATGACATGTGTGACACGTCATGATTCCCTTTTATTCCAGAAGTTTGGTCCTTAAGGGGTTAAACACCTATGCTCCCAGTACAGTGGTCGATAGAAGCAGAGAGAGCATTTGTCACTGGTCACTGAACTCAGTTACCACATAGGACAACTAGTGGAGTAATACAATTACATTATTGCAGGGTATTATTAGTGCTGCAAAATATTAAGTATATAAAAAAAAGAGTTAAATAAAAACAAATTGCAAGTGACCTGGTAAGTTCCGGAATAGGACAAAAAAAGTGGGACTTCTCACGTCACTTCAGAGTCCTCACCTGCAAACAAACAGGTAACAAACGAACTAAAAGGTTTGAAGATATTTTAACTTTCTTTAAAAATATATATATATATATATATATATATATATATATATATATATAAAATAAATATTTAGACATATTATCAGTTTTTGGCATATTTTGGAAGTTTAGAAATAACAGAAAAAGGGTATTCAGTGGGTATTGAGGTGGATTAATCAACTAATTGGTAGAATCTCCTAGGACAGGGATAGGCAACCTTCGGCACTCCAGATGTTGTGGACTACACCCCCCACAATGCTTTTACACCCATAATGCTGACAAAGCATCATGAGAGGTGTAGTCCAAAACATCTAGAGTGCCGAAGGTTGCCTATGCCTGTCCTAGAAGGTGTTGTTGGGGGAGGCTAATCTAAGTTGAAGCTCCAGCTCTGGGTCTGTTTGTAGCATTGCCTATTACATTTCAGTCTCTTGAAAATATATAAATATGACATCAATATATACTGATATACACAAACGCACCAAAGAATAAATAACAAGCCATATTTAGAGACTTGGTGAAGTAAAGTGCAGTAAGAATCACAGTAACAGCAATTGCTGTTACTGTGATTCTTACTGCACTTTACTTCACCAAGTCCCTGAGGAAGTCCAGCCTAGAGGACGAAACGCGTAGGACGCTTTATGGTGACATGCTGTTTTTTTGATACTTGAATGTAAGTTATTAAATATATTTTTTATTATACTCTGGAAGTGCACTACATTTTTGTATATTCTTCTCTTTGAGATATATACACCTATTGGTTGATGAATATGTGAGAAGTTACAATAGACTGGACACTGAAAGAAAAGACACCACTCAAGGCTCTTTTTATTCTACAAATCTGTGAGTGACCAATTGTGATTTCACATCAGCGCCAGTCTCCACACAGTTATACGCTATGTTTCTTTGTTTTATTTGCATTTAGCAGATTGTCCCCTATTCTATATCGTATATATCTATTGAAGACAGGAGCAAGTCTTCGGGGATTCACCTAGATTCTTCACCCAAATACAGGGGAAGTTTTGGTTTGCTTTATATAATATACTTTTCACTGGGGTTGTGTTCACATATATTGTTTTTTTAGTAAGCCATATTTAGATACATTTACATGATTTTAATTGGTTAACTCAAATCTATACGCAAAATCAATATTTCACCCACGATTTTCCAACAACCTCTTCCCTTTGTCCTCTTGATTTTTTTTTTTGTTGTTGTTGTTTTTTAAATTCTTTAGAAACAAACAGGCCTGGATCGCCACAACAGCAAAGGCAGGATAAGTAAAACACATATCAAAACAGTGTGGCAGTCGAGATATTAGCACATTTTTGTTATATAGACAAAGAGTAGTTAAGTTACAATACAGGCATATAGGAGTCAACTCAGGAATATCCACAAATAGTAAGACTTAATATACAAAACAAAGAAAAAGATGTAGTGCTTGTATAATGCAAAAATAATCACCTTTTAGGGTAAAAATAGGAGGAAAACATGCAAATATGCAAAACAGCATGAATATATCATTGTGATAAATCACTAGAGAGTGAGCTCCTAAGCGATGTATCCTCAATTTTAGCGTTATGATACTACTGCAACAGGCTAAGTATGCACGAGTGGGCGTGTAAAAAATAAAAGGTAAACAAGGTAGGTATGCATGAGAGTATACTTATTAAGTAGTCATGTGTAACTAAGATATAATAAGCATGGTATGGTACAGCTAGTGTTTTCAAGGAAGGAAAGCAAAGATAAATTGAGCAAGCGGATGCACTGAAACGTAAGTCGCAAGTGGGTGAGCTAAAGAACAGGAATATACAACACTACTCCACTTGGACCTTGAGGCCTATAAAGAGCGGGGGCTCGAGCCTTATAACGAGAGGGGTGGTCAGCCTATGCCCACTAACAAATACAGCCTTCCCAGTGGCAAATTAAGGGACTGCATCGCTTCAGAGCTACCCCACAGTCCTTGAGTCCCGATATAGTCCTGCACTGGCTCCTCATGATCTCCGTCACCGGTCTGGACACAATCTCTGGCACTTCTTGCAGATAACTGGCTTCTAAGTTGGGAGCACGATGCCTGTGCTGTTGGATCCTTAGTTTCCTCAGCTGCACTTTGTTAGCTACCTCTGTGTGGCTCTCACCATCCTCTGGCTTTCTGTTATGGACAGAAACTTGATTGTAGGTGCCTTCAGCCCAGTTCTGTCACCCTCTGTGTGGCAAGAGGTACTGGGGTCTCGCATGTAGTAACACAGGAGGTCTCCGCTTAACATATAGAGGATTTCTACTCCTTCTGCCTTTTCTCTGTACAGACCCAGGTGCTCTGCCTCTGGGGGTTCTCATCAGGGCTGCGCGGGATGAGATGTGTAGCAGATGCTTGCGTCTCTCTGCTTCATTTCTCCTCTCCTGCCTTTCCTCAATTAGTTTCCAGAAAGCAGCACACACCTGGTCGAAGCCAGCTAAAAATCCACCGGTAGACTGTTCATGTTCGGCGTTGCCCGCTGGGACCATCTTAGGGATTTCAACTGCCATCTTAGCTGCGTTGGCATTGGCGTTAGTGGGGCTTAAGAGCAGTGGGTCAAGCTTCAGATTAAACTGTAGGGTGACCAGGATAACCCCCACCGATCCGGGGAGGAGTAGGAGTACAAGACTGCCGTTTAGAGTGAGGCTGGAGGGCGCCTCTTCCCGCCTCAATCTTGTGTAGGCCCCAAAGTTGCGTCCCGGGTGTACTGCGGTCAAGCGTCTCGGGCTTGGTGTCTATATGTTCACCAAGACGCCCTACAAATACTCAGGGTACCGCAGTGTCGGTGATTGCTCTCTGTCGGGAGATAACTCCTTACTTTAAACTGGTGGTGCGGGAGCTCACTCAGGGTGCGTCTAGTCGTTTCTGCAGTTAGGCTCTGCCCAAGTCCTCTCGGTTTTTAATGACAAATTATATACTTATGTAACGATTTACCATACAAGAAGCAGAGTTTTGAGTAGCAAATAAATGTAGTATAGAAGGGACCATAATAACGATCCTTGGGCTGAAACCCCGGGTATTAGTACCACCTAGCCATGTTAGAGTATCAAATTCTTGCTAGAAAAGAAAATTGTAGTGGGAATCACGTAAAGAGTGGTGTTATACTACGCAATGTTATCATTTTATGTATGCGACCTTTGTACGGAACCTGACCACATCCTAGACCTTGTTACTAATGATTGCAAATTACAGTTTTCTTATTCTTCTTTCTGTAATTTCATTGTTTAAAAAAAAAAAAAAAAAAATCCAAAATAAAGAATGTTTAAAAGAAAAAAAAAAGTACTGAGCATAATTCGTTAAAACATGCTTTGCTGAGCGCTGGCAAGGATATTGTAATGTTAGGTCAAAATAGATTAGGAAAACTTTTCCTAGCCACATATTTGCTCAGTTGGCTCAGTTGGCTTCTACGTGACCTATAAGGATCAGCCCACACAACCTATACCCCACTGTGACCTCTAGGTCAATGAGATTCTGCAGTAAGGCACGTTTTGTTACTAAATGTTTTGACATTTCTTCACTCCCCCTCCAAGTTTGTTTTGGTGACTTTTTTATTATCAGCTATATCTTTTGATCTTCAGAAGAGAAAATTCGAGGAGCTAAATTATCAAACTATCTCGAGAATTTAATAAGCTAAAGGAAGCTATAAATCTTAGTGAAAGGATATGAAGACAGCTAGGAAAAGCATAACATAAATATTTGCCAGACACAATGAGATTTATCATGCTTACTGTGCATACTGTGGTCATTCTTGGACGTTGATGCGAGTTAGTATGATTTCGCAAATATGAATACCGAATGACTATAGCAAGAGTAATTTCACTTAAATGTACATTTGTACATAAACAGGGAGGCTTCCCCTTTACTCGGTCATGACCAGACCAGAAAAGAAAAATGATAACTCCTGATTGCAATAGATTATGTTTAAATGGAACAGATTTTCAAGATGCCTGTGATGTATTGACTTGTTTAGATTTCTTCATACCATTGGTGATATAGTCTGTCTTTGTGATGGTAACAAAAGAGATTTCATATAGAATATGAGACAGGTTTCCAGGATCGGACAAGACAGTCCTTGTTTTGGAACTCTTGCTCCATTATGTCCTGTTTTAGGGTCACCAGAGAGAATTCCTCAGAAAAACCACATTCAGTATATATCATTATACGTCTTTGCAATTTGTAGGGCAAATTCATGGCCTTTCGGCTCAAGCGAGATCACATCGATATCTCTTCTATTGCTTGACACTCTGCTTTTTGGGTAGGCGAGAGGCAAGGATAGACCTGGGGCACAGGGGAGAGCTTGCCCCACCAGACAACTATAATAAAGGGGATTGTGGACAGCTGTGTAACAGAACAATACTAAAATATATTATAAACTGTATTTTTTTTAAATTAATATTGCATTTTAGTTCTTGGAGTTTCAGTTAATAAAAAAACCCATTTCTTATAAAAGTAAGAAAGGGAGTACAGCACTGTGGAATAATGTTCTAATTTGATCTTGGATTGGGTTCCTTGTATGTAGTTGCCCCTTAGGCCAAATATGGCTGCCATGTGTCTCCCATGTAACACACCTAGCAGTAATGATATAACCCCTGCTAGCCCTACACCCAGCATGTTCTAGTTTCACGCCTATCGTTGGTAGGAGTATGAAATAACAATTGGCTTTGCTAACTGCCTGCATTTTGTTAATCTCAATCTATACAAATTTTGCTCATAGCTTTCACCTCCCCCCAGGGGCGTACCTAGAGCATGTGGCACCCGGGGCGGGTCCTGGATTTGGCACCCCCCACCTCCTCTCCAAAAAAAAAGCCTACTAAATTTTTAAAATGTGTTTTTTTTTTTTTTTTACATTTTTTACAGGTAGAGAGGTAGAGAGTTACACACACACACACACACACAGTCAGTTACAAGCACACACACAAGACAGACAGTCACACAGTTACAGATAGACAGTCACACACACACACACACACACACAGTTACAGACAGACATTCACACACACATTTTTACAGGCAGACAGTCACACACACAGACACACACACAGTTACAGGGTCAGGCAGACAGTCACACACACAGACACACACACACACAGTTACAAGGTAAGGTAGACAGTCACACACACAGACACACACTCTTACTTACAGACAGTGTGGGCTGGAGGAGTGGATTTCCTGGCCTGAAGTCCTTCCCTGGCTGGAGCCTGTTAGGTGGAGGAGCAGGAATTTCTTCTTGCTGCACCTCCATGTGCAGCATTAACAGCAGCTTGCAAGGGCAGTGTTAAAGGACCACTCTAGTGCCAGGAAAACATACTCGTTTTCCTGGCACTAGAGTGCCCTGAGGGTGCCCCCACCCTCAGGGACCCCCTCCCGCCCGGCTCTGGAAAGGGGAAAGGGGTTCAATCTTACCTTTTTCCAGCGCTGGGCGGAGAGCTCTCCTCCTGCTCTCCTCCTCCGATCCGCCTCTTCTCCTCCCCGTCGGCTGAATGCGTACGCGCGGCAAGAGCTGCGCGCGCATTCAGCTGGTCACATAGGAAAGCATTCATAATGCTTTCCTATGGACGCTGGCGTGCTCTCACTGTGAAAATCACAGTGAGAAGCACGCAAGCGCCTCTAGCGGCTGTCAATGAGACAGCCACTAGAGGACATAGGGGGAAGGCTTAACCCATTCATAAACATAGCAGTTTCTCTGAAACTGCTATGTTTATGAAAAAATGGGTTAACCCCAGAAGGACCTGGCACCCAGACCACCTCATTAAACTGAAGTGGTCTGGGTAAGTAGCACATTGTTTATCAACCTCAGAGCCGGGATTTCAGGGCTCTGCAGAAGGTGAGCACAACTATTTATATTTCAAAATACCATTATAGTATGTGCAATTCTACACAGTTGTTTTTCTGCTTTTCTTCTCGTTGTATACTCCTGGAGGGACACTACCTGGGATAAAGGGGTGTGTTGCTGCCCTAAAAGCATAAAGGATCCTTTTACGGAGCCAATACCATATAGGCTCCTGTCCATGTGAGTGGTTTCAGTCATTACTTACTACCAATTATCCATTTTGGAACATCTGCACTATATTTTAGTTTCTCTTGTTTCCTTTTATATGTACATTCAAGTTTTTCAAGACTGTCACTGTACCAAAGGGGTGAGTAAACCCCTCTACTGTTTAGAGCGCTCCACTTGTTTGGTATAATTTGTATACCTTATTTCTGTATATGAAGTGGTCTGGGTGCCTAGAGTGGTCCTTTAAGCCCCGCCCCACTCTCAGTTAGGATCCGCCCCTAAATGGCTGTAGCTCTGCCCCCTTCTTCCTCCCGTGCGGCCAGTTAAGCTTGCTGGTCTCCGTGTGAGCTGTGCAACACCCCAGCTGCCATGGGGCCCAGCTCACACGTCCCCCATTAGTCCTCAGACCAGGGTCATGGCACCCCCATACCAGGTGGCACCCGGGGCGGACCGCCCCCTCCTCCCCCCCTTAGTCCGCAACTGTCTCCCTCCAAAGCTTGACCCCTACACACGTGCACCCACACATGATACCTGCACGTACTTAACTTAAGCAAAGATCCTAGTGTTATTATCTACTCTAATCAGCCACAACATTAAAACCACCTGCCTAATATCATGGAGGTCCCCCTCGTGATGCCAAAACAGCTCTGATGATTGGAGGCATGGACTTCACAAGACCTCTGAACGTGTCTAGTGGTGCCTGGCACCAAGACACTAGCAGCAGATCCATTAAGTCCTGCAAGTTGCAAGGTGGGACATACCATCAGTTTGGTATTTTCAGCACATCCCACAGATGCTCAATCAAACATTAATTGTGTCTTCAGTTGGCTATTACGGGCTAAATGTTACATTCTTTCAGGGTTATTTACAAATGCACCTGTCATGGTTGACCACATTTATTACCTGTTATGTGTTTAATATCTATATGTGTGTATGTATGTATGTATGTACAATGTATATATATTGTATATTGTGTTTGAAATATTATATTGTACCTTATTGTAACAATGCAGTGTTTATGGGACCAGGAGATACTTGAAAACAAGAGAAATCTCAGGCTCAAGGTATCTTTCCTGTTAAAATATTTTATAAATAAATAACGTGAGATTTTGTGAGAAAATCAAAATTAATTCAAAGCGAATTTAAAATTTAAGGCAAAATTGAATTGGAAAAATTCTCCTAATCAGTTATGCTTTTGGTCTAACATTTCAAATTCACTTTGAATTCACAACAGTTTTCATTTTATTGAATAAACCACAATATACATTTCTAACAATTCATAATTTAGTGAATAACCCGGAATACGTATTTTAAGATCTAAGCTATTCAACTTCTTAGTGAAAGAGACTTCTGTTCTGTTTCTCAGTCAGAGCCAAAACCAGAATTAACTCTGTTTGTTTAACATATTCATATCAATGTACTTTTTATTCGGCACCTTAAGCATCTCCTGCAGCTTCACTCTCCCAATCTGTCATAAGATCACACAGCCACTTGAAAAGGGTTATTTTTTGCATTTCTTAACACAGTCTCTCCCTGTGCATTGTCATGGTGGTAAAATACACTGTGCCAGGTCATGGTCATGTAATTATACATAGCAGGATTGTTTATAAATATCCGGGATGTCTTAAGTACCTCTCGTGACCAGCGGTGACGTACTGTCTGCCATTTGACCACACATGTGACAAAGGATTGGACAGAGTCCCTGGAGAGATTTGGGGGAGATGACAGATGATTTTATCAGCTGTCCTGGGCAATGACCCTTCCGCTGTCATGTCTCTATAAAGACATGAATAAGCAATGGTTTTTATAGTATAATTTGTATTTATTGTAAGAGTCAATACTCTTACAGAGTCAATACTACATCTACAATATTGCAGACAAATATTATAAATCACAGGGGAGTCACTAGGAATCACAGGGCAGTGTGACCACTTAACATTCTCCTTGCTGCCCCATAAGCAATACACCTGACTGGGAGGTGTGTGGTGGCTAAGTGTGATTGTGCGGGGGTCGGCGGAGTGTGATTTTGCGTAGGTCTTGATTGAGTCTAGTTCCGTTGGTTGGCCGACTGTAATATGTGTGTGTGGAGTTGGTGGAGTGTAAATGTGTGTATATGTGTGGCTGGCTAAGTGTGCTTGTATATGCGGTTTGGCTGTGCGTAAGTGTGGAGTTATTGGCCCTGCTCGGGGTCACTTCCTTTAGCAATCCCCTGTGCTAAAGCCAACATGCTAGCTTCACTACCAGATCACTGGCGTCAGTGCATCCCATTCTCCTCTAGCAAGCGCCTGTCAAGGGAGAAACACATTGACAGGAAGCAAAAGGATCGCCTGTCACTCAATCTATGACATTAGACCCTGTGAGCCACTGGCTCATAGGCCTAATGTGGAGGATTCAACTAACTGGTAGGTGTACGTGTACATATATTTACTGTGCACATACATATAGACATACACACACATTTATGCATATTACTACATATCACATGAATTGAGCAGAAAGAAACCAACATCAGCATTAGAAAAAAAACATTACACAAGCGTCTTTAAAGGGATTTTATAGTGTAAGGAATACAGAGAGCCCTCTGCTCCCCACCACCCTCGTGCAATTCGTTTCAGTCCGAATTTAAATTCGGATTAATTTCAGCAATTCGGACATTCAAATTGCCGAAGTGCCAAATTTCAGAACAGCCAAACCGAATTGCCGAAGTGCCAAATTTCGGAAGTGCCGAACCGCACCGAATTGTCCAAGTGGCGAATTTCGGAAGTGCCGAAGTGCTTCCGATTTCTGAAAAGTGGCAAAACAGTAGAGGGTGGGAAAATTAAGGGAATGATGACAGGAATCTAACCCTACTCCTAACCCTAACCCTATCCCTACTCCTAACCCTAACCCTAACCCTAACCATACCCCTAGTAGGTTTAGGGGTAGGTTTAGGGTTGGGGTTAGGTTAGGGGTAGAGTTAGAGGTAGGGTTATGGGTAGGGTTAGGGGTAGGGTTAGGATTGGTGTTAGGGGTAGGGCTAGGGGTAGGGTTGGGGTTAGGTTAGGGGTCAGAATAGTGAAATCCCGAATTTTGGAAGTGCCGAATCGAAGTGCCGAATTGTCGAATTCCCGATTTTCTGAAGTATGGGGGGAGGGGCTAACGCGCATGCACAGTGAGCTCTGTGAGATCATAAGGCCTTTCCCATAGAAAAGTATTGCTGCAATGCTTTCCTATAAGGATCTAATTGATGCTGGACATCCTCATGCAGAGCGTTAGGACGTCTAGCGTCAGTTAGGCGACCAAAAGTCAGTTAACCACCAGGAAGGGCCTCTAGAGGCCCGTCTTTCCGTTTCTCAAAAACTGCACTGAATTACATTGCAGGAAGGGCCGGCGCGTCTATAAGGCAGCACAGAGCACAGGCGGCTGCCTTAGAGCGCACCGACTCTGGGGGCGCAAGATTTCAGTGACAGGCAGGAGGGAAACTCTCCCTCCTGCCAGGCCACCTTCTGGATCCCCGGCACGGCGTGCGGCAGTGGTGTGATCAGAGGTGGCGAGGTAGCTCTAATCTCCCCGCTCTGCTCCCTCGAGCGCCCTTTGATGCTGGGAGCCGGAATATGATGTAATATTCCAGCTCCCAGCATCATTAGGCAGCCCGCGAGGGAGCAGAGCAGGGAGATTAGAGCTACCTCGCTGCCTCTGATCACACCACTGCCGCACGCCGCCACCACTGCCGCACGCCGCCCAGCAGCCCCATGGACAGATCCATCATCCACACCAGTAGGGAGGCTGGGTGGAAAATGCTTATTTATAAAATAATATTTAGTGAATGTATGTGATGTGTGTCTGTGAGTGACAGTGTGTGTGTCTGTGAGTGACTGAGTGTGTGTCTGCGTGTGACTGAGTGTGTGTCTGCGAGTGACAGTGTGAGTGTCTGTGAGTGACTGAGTGTGTGTGTCTCTGAGTGTGTATGTGTGAGTGACAGTGTGCGTGTCTGTGAGTGACAGCGTGTGTGTTTGTGAGTGTGTGTGAGTGAGTGAGTGTGTGTCTGTGACAGTGTGTGTGTGTGTCTGTGAGTGATTGTGTGAGTGTATGTGTGTGCATGTGAGTGTATGAGTGTGTCTGTCAGTGTATGATGAGCGTGTATGATGAGTGTGTTTGTCAGTGTGTGTTTGTGAGTGTCTGTCAAATCAGTGAGAGTATGTTTGTAATTGAGTCTATGTGTGACTATCAGTGTGTCTGTCAATGAGTGTCTCTCAGTGTGTGTGTCTCAATGAATGAGTGTGTGTCAGATCAAAGAGTCTGTGTCTGTCAGTGACGTCTGTGTGTTTGTCATTGAGTGTGTGTGACTGTCAGTGTGTATACACCAGTGAGTGTAGCGTGGCGGAGCGGAGCACGGTACAGGAGCTTTTGTTTCCTGTACCCAGCCAGACTAACAGGAGGTGCTCACTGAGAGAGCACTCCCTGTCAGTCCGGCCAGGTACAGAAAACTGAAGCTCCTGTAGGGGATCTGCTCTGCTCGGCAACGCTACAAGAGAGACAGGAGGCACACCAGGAAGGAGAGTGTGACCACTAAAGGGGTGGGGGTGCACCAAGGGACAGGGAGGGAATGGGAGAGAAACACCAAGGGACAGGGGAAATAGGGGGGAGGGGAAGAACACTAAGGGACAGGGGAGGGAGGGGACTTCTAATGGACAGGGAGGGGAGAGGGGCTGCTTAAGAGGCACATAGGTGAAGATGTTTTTTTTGGAGGGGGGGGGGACAGAAAAATGCATCTTCGCATATGTACCCAAAAATCCTTGCACCGGCCCTGATTGCAGGACTAAGTGGGACTGGCACACTGCATCTAGACCACTTCAATGAGCTGTCTAATATACTGCACATTTTTATAGTGATCATGGGTATACACACCTATCCCTTTCTAGGCAGAATAAACAAAATACGTAAAATCATAGGCAGGTATAAATATATTGGGCAGTATATACTAGATGCCAGTTAAACTATTTTTCAATTAATAATTTTAATCCTTTTAAGCATACACAATTTCACTGACCCATACACACACTCATTGGCACACACACTATTTAACCAACACACACTTTCACTAACAGACACATGCCAATTTACTGATACACTGACATAAACTCCCTGACAGACACACAGTCACAAGCACACACACTGTTTAACCAACACACATGGTCACTTACAGATATACACTGACACACATACACTCACTGACAGACACATAATCTCAGATACACATACACTGACATACAAAACTCACTGACAGACACAGCCTCACTGATTTGAGAGTCACACACATTGACTGACAGACACACTCTCACTGAGTTGACACACACTGACAGACACACAAACACATACAGTGACAGATACACATTTACTGACAGACACACACTCACCTAAAACACACACTCATTCACTGACACACACACACTGATAGACTCATGCACTCACTGATGGACACACACCCTCACTGCTCTGTCACACTCTGACAGACACACACACACAAATGTCACTGACAGACATACACTTTCACAGACACTCACATTCACCGACACACACTCACTGACAGACATACACTCACTGACAGACACACAAACATTCTCTCACACACTCAGAAATTAGTGTGACTGCTATGATCCTGGTAGTTCCCCACTGATAAAGCATTTAAAGCAGTGTCAAGTTAGGTTCTAACAATAAGCAGCAACTTACAGATGTATGAATACTAGAACATTGTATTATAATAATAATAATGATATTGCCTTGTGTCCTAAAATTTTTCTTTTTAATCTAAATTAACTTAAATATGCTAATTTTATAGATTGTATTAATAATAAAGCAATAAATAGAAAAAGAAATAAGTGAAAAACAAGGGGGGATATGGTAAATAGGATAGGAAAGATGCTATTATTTAGGTCATTTCACTAACTTCAGCAATATTACCTATATACTGGGACAAAATATGTTACACACTGGTACACACCTATGCTTACTATAGTAAGATTGCCAGCTTGTTACCGGTATGCATTAGGAAGAGGTGGGTTGCAAAAAAAATAAGGGGAATGGAAAAAGTTATGAAAATGGTTACAAAATTTAAAAAGCATCTCAGGAGGTATGATAACCAGGAAATGTAAACAAGGCTGGTTGAAACATCACTCTGGTAGCCTGTTCATTAATAGGACTACTTTTTGTTTATTACGGTTTTATCTTTGATGCCTTGATCAATAAAGAAAAGATAGATAGATAGATAGATAGATAGATAGATAGATAGATAGATAGAATTCTAATTCCTGCTTATATTTCATGATACTTAATCACATGACACTAGATACAAATCATAGAAACAGGTTTGAATCTATTTAATCCTTCCCAAATTTCACATAAATTGTTTCTCTTGGCTAAAGATGCACATTGAATGTACAGCTCTGGCGAGATAATATATAGTTTAACTGCATATAATTGTGCGTTCTACTTATAACACCCCTGTCCGGTTAACCGTCTCCTTTTTGTTGGTGTGAATGAGCAATTAATGGATCTTTGCCAGCCAGCTTGGTATCTGTGTCACATCCTGGGGGGTAGGTGTAAAAAAAAAAAGAAATGTTTGGAAAAATATGTATATTCAGAAGTATTTATAGAACTTCCTACAGAATATTTTCATGGCGCCATAACATAACCTCGTATTCTCATATGGTGGGATATCTTAAAGGCATAAAATAAATGACACATATTTTGGACAGGAGTGAGGAAAATCATTCTATATAAATTTGCTCCCACAAGAATGTTTTTTGCTTGTTATGTCTTTGTTGTTGGTATATTGGTTGGGTATCAATGTCCTGAAACTGGTATTATCGAATAAAGGAGAACTACGATGTATATTTCTATAGCATTGACCTTCAAGTCTTAATACGATTCATGGCCTCTGTGAAAGCTTCCCATACTTACTGTACGGGTCAAAGCTTGGTGTGCAAAAATGTGTGGGCTTTTCGTTAGGGCAGGATACAAAAACTATATTTTGTGATAATAGTATTGTACTGTATTGCTGCTCTATTGTTTGTAAAGAGAGTATTTAAAAATCCACATATGTGTATACATATATGTAACGGACCGTTTCAGCACACAAGGGGTTAAAATCCGTTTAGGCGATATTCCCCTTTCAGACATAAAGGCAGCTGCAGTAAAACACCAACCAAAAAAAAAAAAGACATATAGTATAGATACATCAGATATATCCACAGGAACTTGGAACTGGTGAAATTGTAGCAGACTCCAAAGTAGGTATAAGAAATTTTATTTTAACAAGTAATTTAAAATAAAAGATGTATATACAGGGCCGGACTGGGAAAAAAATTGGGCCCGGGCATTTTTTAATTACAGCGGCCCACTAAAAAAGGGGCGGGACCAGATAGGGTGTGTTTTGTCATCACCAATGACAAGCACGCCCCATCACAAAGTGAGCATGTTGGTTCAATGCTCTTCTAGGGTAGACCATGCGCAGAGCTCTGCTGAAGAGCTCTGGCATGAGAAAAATACCCTGTATTTGTTCTGCACAGCGCAAGCAAATTCAATAACATGCTTGCACTGTGTTTGCTTGAAATTTGTCTCTGGTGTCTCCATAGTTGGGATACCAGGAGCCAAAAATGCTAGGAAAGCATATTGTGCAATGTGTGTGTTTGTGTGTGTGTAAGGGGTGTAGTGTGTGTGCGAGAGGGGTGCAGTGTGTGTGTGTGTGTGTGAGGTGTGTAGTGTGTGTGTGTGTGAGTGATGGGTGCGGTTTGCGTGAGGGTGCTATGTGGGTAAGGGTGCTGTGTGTGTGTCCTGTGTGTGTGCTGTGTTTGCGTGAGGGTGCTAAGTGCGTGTGAGGAAGCTGTGTGTGTCAGGGGTGCAGTGTGTGTGTGAGGGTGCTAAGTGTCAAGGGTGCAGTGAGTGTGAGTGAGGGTGCTGTGAGTGTCAGGGGTGCAGTGTGTGTGTGTGTATGTGTGTGCTAGTGAGGGTGCTGTGAGTGCCAGGGGTGCAGTGTGTGTGTGCTGTGAGTGTCAGGGGTGCAGTGTGTGTGTGTGAGGGTGCTGTGAGTGTCAGGGGTGCACTGGGGGTGGGTAAGGACCAGGGGGGGGGAAGGACCATGAGGGGGGGAAAGGACCACTAGGGGAGGGGGGGTGAATAACGGACCAATGGGGAGTGGGGAATAACGGACCACTAGGGGAGGGGGGGGAATAACGGACCACTAGGGGAGGGGGGGAATAACGTACCACTGGGGGTGGGTAAGGACCAGGGGGGGTAAGGACCATGAGTGGGGGAAAGGACCACTAGGGGAGGGGAGGGAGGATAAGGACCACTGGGGGTGGGTAAGGACCAGGGGGGGTAAGGACCAGGGGGGTAAGGACCACTGGGGGGGGTAAGGACCATGAGGGGGGGAAAGGACCACTAGGGGAGGGGAGGGAGGATAAGGACCACTAGGGGAGGGAGGGAGAGGGGGGGATAAGGACCACTGGGGGTGGGTAAGGACCGGGGGGTAAGGACCACTGGGGGGGTAAGGATCATGAGGGGGGGTAAGGACCACTAGGGGAGGGGAGGGAGGATAAGGACCACTAGGGGAGGGAGGGAGGGAGGGAGGGAGAGGGGGGATAAGGACCACTAGGGGAGGGAGAGGGTGGATAAGGACCACTGGGGTGGGTAAGGACCACTGGGGGGTAAGGACCATGAGGGGGCGGTAAGGACCACTAGCGGAGGGGAGGGAGGATAAGGACCACTAGGGGAGGGAGGGAGAGGGGGGATAAGGACCACTCGGGGAGGGAGGGGGGTGGATAAGGACCACTGGGGTGGGTAAGGACCAGGGGGGTAAGAACCACTGGGGGGGGTAAGGACCACTAGGGGAGGGGAGAGTAAGGACCACTAGGGGAGGGGAGAGTAAGGACCACTAGGGGAGGGAGGGTAAGGACTACTACGGGAGGGGAGGAGGGAGGAAGGACCACTAGGGGAGGGGAGGGTAAGGACCACTAGGGGAGAGGTGAGTCAAGACCACTGGGGGAGGGGGGTGAAGGAACACAGGGGGAACGGGGGTGGGAAGGTAAGGACCACTGAGGGAGGAGGAGGGGAGGTCCACTAGGTGTTTGGGAGAGGGAGGACCACTAAGGGGGGGAAGGACCACCAAAGGGGGGTAAGGAGGGAGGACTACTAAGGAGAGGGAAGGAGGGTAAGGACCACTAAGGGGGGGGGGGGGAGATTACCACTAAGGGGGTGGTGGGAGTAGGGGAATGTCTACTAAGGGGTTTGAGAGAGGGAGGACCACTAAGGGGTTTGGGAGAGGGAGGACCACTAAGGGGGGGAGAGGGGAGTGAGAAGACCACCAAGGGGGGACTGCAGAGGGACAGGGGGCCAAGGGAGAGAACTAAGTGACACACACACACACAGAAGCATACAATGCATTCCTACTCACACACAATACATCCCTTACGTTCTCTTACATAATTAATGCACCCCTTACAGACACACACTGCATTCAATTACATACACAGAAACAAACCTTGCACCCCTTACACACACACACACACACAGAGAAACATACAATGCATTCCTTACACGCAAACACACACTACATCCCATATAAACACACTACATCCCTTACACAAATTGCACACATAAAAAATCCCCAACTCATGGATGGGCCATGTAGGTGGATTTATGGGTGGGCATTGTAGGCGTATGCCCCCTGGGGGCCCAGACCTTGAGCTGTGTAAGGGGCCCTAAAAAATGGAGCTGCTTCCTGTTCGTTAATTGTTGTGAGCACTGTTAAAAATAGTCTCCAGAGAGCCTCTTCTACACCAGACCTGTGGAGCCAGACTGAGCCCATCATCAGCCTCTTGTCCTCATCTGGTGGTAAGTAGGCAATCCAATATATTATTAGTGGCACTAATCTCTAATTTACCTCACATTAAATGGATACTATAGTCACCAGAAGCACTACAGCATAATGTAGTGGTTCTGGTGTCTATAGCCTGTGCCTGTAGGATTTTTAATGTAAACACACTGTCTTTTCAGATAAAAGACACTTTGTGAAGACTGGCGTTGGCCCATATGGCAGAGCACATGGGCGGGGCATTGTGATGTCACATGGTGGGCAGGACCTATGGGGGGGGAGGGCGGCAAATTTTTTTTTGCCTAGGACGGCAAAAATCCTTGCACCGGCCCTGTGTGTGTGTGTGTGTGTGTGCTGTAAGTGTAAGGGGTGTAGTGTGTGTGTTATGAGTGTCAGGGGTGCAGTGTGTGTAAGTGAGGGTGCTGTGAGTGTCAGGGGTGGTGTGTGTGAGTGAGGGTGCTGTGAGTGTTAAGGGTGCAGTGTGTGTGTGTGTGGGAGTGTGGGTGCTGTGAGTGTCAGGGGTGCAGTGTGTGTGAGTGAGGGTGCTGTGAGTGTCAGGGGTGCAGTGTAAGTGTGTGAGTGAGGGTGCTGTGAGTGTCAGGGGTGCAGTGTGTGGGCATGTGTGAGTGAGGGTGCTGTGAGTGTTAGGGGTGCAGTGTGTGTGTGCTGTGAGTGTTAGGGGTGCAGTGTGTGTGTGTGCTGTGAGTGTTAGGGGTGCAGTGTGTGTGTGTGCTGTGAGTGTTAGGGGTGCAGTGTGTGTGTGTGTGCAGTGAGTGTGAGGGTGTATTTTAATGTATTTTTATTACTGTACTTAAAATGGCGATTTGCCTCTATCCCTGGAGATAATTAGGTTTCTTCCCAATTATCTCCAGGATAGAGAGGAGGGATTTATGTGTGTAAGGGGGAGTGATTATACAGTCTTCCATCTCGTCCCCTAGGGGAGTGTCCACCAGGTGGGAGACCTGCATAAATACCGGGCAGGTAGCCCCCATTAAACAGAATCCTGTTTGACCCCCAAGACGGAGCTTGGTCTCGTTTGTGGGGGGAATTATTACTTGGACAGCGCATTTAGTTTATTTTAGCCGTGGAAGGAGTTCGGCTGATTTTGTGTTCGTGAGTTACCGCATTCCCTTACACTCGGTTCGGGAGTTTGGCGGTCAGCTGTGCAAAGCCTGCATTTCTACAAAAGGGGATTATCGGCTAAACGGCGGTTTCATCTATTTAAGCGGTGAGTGTCTTAACAATCTTTTATTTTAAATTACTTGTTAAAATAAAATTTCTTATACCTACTTTGGAGTCTGCTGCAATTTCACCAGTTCCAAGTTCCTGTGGATATATCTGATGTATCTATACTACATGTCTCAAGGAGGAGATGATAAGTGCTACAAGTTTAGAGCCAACTTCCAAAGGGCTCTGAAAATTGTGAGTTTGAAGAAATATTTCTCTCACTTTAATACTTTTTATACAGGTTACACTATGTGTGTTTTATTCATTTGTATATAGGTTACAAGAACAACCTGTTGTGTGGTTACCTGAGATATTGTATGTGTAAGGTAATATCCACTTCTTTCTGTGTGAGCTAATCACCCTTTTTTCTTTTTCTTATCACATTTGTAAGTGTAATAGGTGACACTACACTTGGGTAATTTTAGCTGCACCAGTTTCGAGAACTAATAGCGCCATTGTGTCCTTTTTTTATTTTTTATTTAGACCTGTGGACTGCACTATATCCCTAGGTGGGGATCATTCCGCCAAAGCGAGATAGTTGGAGCTGAAACCAAGCTCCTGAAAAGTGTGAGTGAACAATTTTTATTATTTGCTTTTATATGGTATTTTAAAAATCAGACTATTAGTTTCTTCTTTTTTTAATCTACATATTCTCGGACCTGGTGACTAAGCTGCCCCCCAGTAATTTACAAGCGCTGAATAAGCTGCAGTTGTTCTGGTGACTATGTGTCCCTTTAATGTACAAAAATGTCATTGCAGTAAAAGAGAAGAAATGGAGTAGAGGTAAAACATACAGGAGGCTAGATTTATGTTCCCTGTTTTTCTAGTGATGAAATACTGGAACCTTTCCTTCCTTTCAACGAGTACAAACTAACGTTAACATTTCGTCTAAGGCAAAGGAAAGGTTTTTTTACTGTAAGAACAATCAGGATGTGGAATTCTCTGCCTGAAGAAGTGGTTTTATCAGTCCATACAGATGTTCAAACAGCTACTAGATGCATACTTGCAAAGACAGAATATTCAAGGATATAATCTTTCAATGTAGGGTAATAACTGCTTGATTCAAGGATAAATCTGACTGCCATTCTGGGGTCAAGAAGGAATTTTTTGTCCTAGCTTGTTGCAAAATTGTGCTTCAAACTGGGGTTTGTTTTTTTTTTTTTTCCTTTTGGATCAACAGCAAAAAACAGGTGTGAGGAAGGCTGAACTTGATGGACGCAAGTCTTTTTTCAGCTATCTAACTATGTAACTATGTAACATGCTTCCTTGTAACAGTCTCTGGGAGTGCATGTACTGCATGGATGCCCAGCTGGAGCTACCGTAAACACATAAATGAAGCTACTGGTATGTTAAGAGAGGAAGCCCCCAGCAAACAGACTGATTTTTATTTTTTTCCACAAGAATGAATCTACTTGATTGCTGCAGAACATATTATTTAATTCATCTCTTCAGAGTACTGCCACTGTTAACAATAGAAGCGAGAGATTTTAGCCATTTCCTTGTCTAGGTAGAGTTAAAAGATTAATATCTTTATTTTTGTTTTTTACATTTTGTTTGTTTTATATTATGTATGATTGCTAAACTGTATTACAAAACACAACGCTTTTGCAAGAGCACCACCTAGTGTTTAAAAGTTATCACTACTTTATACTATCATTTTGCATTGGCATTTTAATCTTATTTTCTTATTTTGATTTTTTGTTACCATATGTTTCTTTTTTTAGACTAGATGTAAACTTGCTCGTATTTCAAGGTGGCTGTCACAGTATAGTATAATTTAATGAGTCCCCATTCAATGCAAAACCATATATACATACGCTTAAAGGGAAACCTGTTTTTTCCCAGAACTAACAGGATTATTCACTAAAACGAATTTAAGGCCAGAGCAGCTGAAAGGAAAGTATAGCTGAATTTTTTTCAGTTTCGGCTGCTTTAACCCCTTCAGGACCGGACTGTTTTGGCCATGTTGTACGTTAAGGACCAGGGCTGTTTTCACACTTTTGTGGTGTTTGTGTTTAGCTGTAATTTTCCTCTCTCCCATTTACTGCTTCCACACAAATTCTATATTGTTTTTTTCAGGACAAAGAAGGACTTTCTTTACATACCATTATTTGTATCATGTCATATAATTTACTTTAAAAAAAAAATAAAAAAAATATGGTGAGAAATTGAAAACAAAAAACATGTTTTTTGACTTTTACTTGAAAAATCTTTTACTCATCTACAAAAGGTAATTAAAAAAACTGCTAAATAGATTCAAAATGTTGTCCTGAGTTTAAAAACATCCAGTGTTTACCTGCGTTTTTGCTTTTTTTGTGTGTGCATGTTATAGGGCTATAAGTACAAGTAGGATATTGCTGTTTCAAAATATATATTTTCAAAATGTATCAATAGTGACATTGTAACACTGTTATCTGTCATAAATCTCTGAATCACATCTCACATGTACATATTTTATAAAGTAGACAACCCAGGGTATTCAATATGGGGTATGTCCAGTCTTTTTTAGTAGCCACTTAGTCACAAACACTGGCCAAAGTTAGCATTTATATTTGTTTGTGTGTTAAAAATGCAAAAAAAAAAACATTCATGAACACTAAATTTGGCCAGTGTTTGTGACTAAGTGGCTACTAAAGAAGACTGAACATATCCCATTTGCAATACCTTGGGTTGTCTTCTTTTGCAAATAATATGCCATCATGGGGGTTATTCTCATTCCTGGGCTACCATATGCTCTCAAAGGCAACATAACCAATCTGGCAAATTGAAAAAAAACGGAAAATCAAGCCTTATATTTGACCCTGTAACTTGCAAAAACACCATAAAACCTATACATGAGTGGTACTGTTATACTCGGGAGACTTTGCTGAACACAAATATTAGTGTTTCAAAACAGTAAAGCATATCACAACAATGATATTATCAGTGAAAGTGCTGTTTGTGTGAGAAAAATGCAAAAAAACTTCACTTTCACTGACAATATCATCCTTGTGATATGTTTTACTGTTTTGAAACACTGATATTTGTGTTCAACAAAGTCTACCGAGTAAAACAGTACCCCCACCCCACTCCCCATGCACAGGTTTTAGGGTGTCATGGGAGGTTACCGCGCATGTGGTAAAAGTTGGCCACGCATGCGTTTGGCTCCACTTGGGAGCTGATGTCGGAGAGGGTGGAGAGGTCACCAGCGCCAAGGGAGCCCAGTGCTGGATTAAGGTAAGTGGCTGAAGGGGTTTTAATCCCTTCAGCGCATCGGGAGAGAGGCCCTGAGGGTGGAGGGGGGGGGAATCTAAGGACTATATAGTGCCAGGAAAACGAGTTTGTTTTCTGGCACTATAGTGGTCCTTTAATTATGTAAAAATATTACATAAATATGCACGTAGAATTTAAATATATATACATATTTATATATTGAAATTATTAATGTGATTATGTATATGGATATATATATATATCTATGTATATGAATAAATAAAAATAATACGAAATATAATTTCATTCTAAGTGCATTTTGATATATATATATTAATATCAAAATACAGTTAGAATAAAATTACATATATATTAATTTATTTATTTTTTATTATTTTTACTTTAATTTATTTGTATTTACCTATTATTTATATTTTATAATATATATATATAATATATATAGTTATTATATATATATAATATACATCCGTGTGTAATTTAATTATACATTAATTAATTACACGCCTCCCAGCAGCCCCACTGGACCACCAATGAGAGACCCACGCCAGCTCTCCAGGTAGGGAGGCTGGGTGGGACATTTAAATTTAATTTAGATTATTAATTACTGTGTGTGTATGTGTGTGTGCATGTGAGTGTGAGTGTGTATGTCTGTGTGTCTGTGAGTTTGTGTGTGTCTGTCAGTGTGTGTGTGTGAGTGAGTGTGTGTGTGTGTCTGTCAGTGTGTGTGTGTTCGAGTATGTGTCTGTGAGTTTGTGTGTGTGTGTGTGAGTATGTATTTTTCTGTATGCCTGTCTGTATGTATGTATCTGTATGACGGTATGCCTCTGTATGTATATATGTGTCTGTATGTCTTGTACGTATGTTTCTGTATGTCTCTGTATGCATGTATGTAACTGGATGTATGTTTGTCTCTGAATGTCTGTATATATGTCTCTGTATGCATGTATGTAAGTATGTAACTGTATGCCTTTATGTCTCTGTATGTACGTATGTGTGTGTCTGTGTGTCTCTGTATGCCTGTATGTCTTTGTATGCATGTTTCTGTATGTATGTATGTGTCTGTATGACGGTATGCCTCTGTATGTATGTATGTGTCTGTATGCCTGTCTATATGTATGTGTCTGTATGACGTTATGTCTCTGTATGCATGCATGTATCTGTATGTGTGTATGTCTTTGTATGCCTGTATGTATGTATGTATGTGTCTGCATGCCTGTATGTCTCTGTATGTATGTTTCTTTATGCCTGTATGTCTGTATGTGTGTGCCTGAATGTCTTTGTATGTATGTTTCTGTATGCCTGTCTGTATGTATGTGTCTGTATGACGGTATGCCTCTGTATGCATGTATGTCTTTATATGCCTGCATGTCTCTGTATACATGTATATCTCTGCTTGTATGTCTCTGACTGTCTGTGTCTGTATGTCTCTGTATGATTATTTCTGTCTTTGTATGACAGTGTACCTGTATGACTTTGACTGTGTGACTGAAAAATGATGCCTGTGTGCCTGTGGCTTGGGAGGAAAGACACACAGGTGAAGATGCATTTTTTTTTTTTTAATGAGGGTTGGGGGCGCCAAAATGCATCTTCGCCTGTGTAACTAAAAATCCTAGCACCGGCCCTGATAGGAATTGTAGTCCAGCAAAAGCTGCCACATTTTTGCACTGTCTTTTATGGAACATTAATTCCAACAGAGTGTATCATTTTTTGTATTTATTGTTTTTCGTCTGACCTCTGCACCTTGAAGCTATTTATATTTTTTTCTCAAGTTAAACAGTTAAATAGCCGGGCATTAGGAGCTTTGAAACTGTCAGGGTTGATCAATAAAGTAAGAATGAAAAATTAATTAAAAGTGAATTTCAAATTCCAGTAAACGAACTGGAAGCATAGCTAATGTGGAGATATTTTTTTTTTTACAATTCATCTATTTTGACCTTAAAGGGACACCATAGTCACACAGACCTCTTCATCAGAATAAAGATTCCTGGGTGCAGTGTCTCTGTTCTTTTATCCTTGCAATGTAAAACATTGCAGGGTTAAGTTCACCTCTAGTGTCTGTCAGTATGAGCCACAAGAGTCTCTTCCGTAGCACAGACTGAGTGAAACGCAGTGGCGCGATGCGGAAGTCCCGTAGGAAAGCATCAATTTAATACTTTTCTTACGGGGAAGTTTGAATTTGCACGATGCGTTTACGGCACATGCGCGTTAAGTCCTCAAGGCTCCTCTACGAGTGGCATTAAATGAAACTTCGGTGGAGGCAGCTATGCCTCCTCTGCGATACCATGGGAGATAGAGAGGTTAGCAATGCTGAGGGAGCCTTGCCGCTGGAAAAAGGTGAAACTCACCATTTGTCCCTTTTTGTATCCCTAATGCTACAGTTTTCCTTAAAATTTGAATTTCATTTTTTTTTTACTGAATGAAATCCTGACAAATCTCACTTTAGTAAGTAATCCTGTGGGTGAATTTTTCCTCTTTGGCTATTTTAAACTATAAATTTGAAATTAACCTTTTTTTTTTTCTTTGAAACATTTTATTTGGTGACAGCAAGGAAACTTACAATATACCGTATATACTCGAGTATAAGCCGAGTTTTTCAGCCCATTTTTTGGGCTGAAAAACCCCAACTCGGCTTATACTCGAGTCAAGGTCTGTATTATGGCAATTTTCATTGCCATAATACAGACTGGGGGGAGAGGGGGGCTGGCAGAGCTGTAACTTACCTTCACAGCAGCTCCTGTCAGCTCCCTTCTCTCTCCTCCGTCCGTGCAGCTCCCAGGTCAGCTTCCTCTGCAACTCTCGCGAGAGCCGCGGGGTCAGAGCGTTGCCACGGGTTACCGTGGCAACGCTCCGCGCGGCCGCGAGAGTTGCAGAGGAAGCCGACCTGGGAGCTGCACGGACGGAGGAGAGAGAAGGGAGCTGACAGGAGCTGCGGTGAAGGTAAGTTACAGCTTCCTGCCAGCCCCTCTCCTACAGCCCATCCACTGGACCACCAGGGAGTGAGAGCCCCCCTCCCTGGCCAGCTAACAGGCAGGGAGGGGGGACGAAAAAATAAAAATATTAATAAAACAAATAATAACAAAAAAAATAATACAATTAATAATAAAATAAAAAAATAATTACCTAAAAAAAACAACAAAAAAAAATATTAAGATAATAATTAAATAATAAATAAAATGCCCAACCCCCACCAATGCTCTGCGCACAAACACACACACACACACACACACTGCATTCATACACACACACACTGCATTCATACACACACTGCACTGCATTCATTATATACACACTGCACTCATCATTCATTATATACACACTGCACTCATATACACACTGCACTCATATACACACTGCACTCATATACACACTGCACTCATATACACACTGCACTCATATACACACACTGCACTGCATTCATTATACACACTCATATACACACTGCACTCATATACACACACTACACTCATACACACACTGCATACACACTGCACTGCATTCATTATATACACACTGCATTCATACACACACACTCACTGCACTCATATACACACACTGCACTCATATACACACACTGCACTCATACACACACACTGCACTCATATACACACACTGCACTCATATACACACACTGCACTCATATACACACACTGCACTCATATACACACACTGCACTCATACATACACACTGCACTCATACATACACACTGCACTCATACACACACTGCACTCATACACACACTGCACTCATACACACACTGCACTCATACACACACTGCACTCATACACACACTGCACTGCATTCATTATACACACACTGCACTCCATTCATTATATACACACTGCACTCATACACACTGCATACACACACACTGCATTCATATACACACTGCATTCATTATATACACACGCTGTAAATAAATATTCAGTTAATATAATTTTTTTAGGATCTAATTTTATTTAGAAATTTACCAGTAGCTGCTTCATTTCCCACCCTAGTCTTATACTCGAGTCAATACGTTTTCCCAATTTTTGGGGGTAAAATTAGGGGCCTCGGCTTATATTCGGGTCGGCTTATACTCGAGTATATACGGTACCAAAGTAGTTCAGAATCACTATCGAATAAGGTGTGATGTGTAAAAAGACCAATCATCAAATAATAAGTATATGAGGTTTATCATGAGAAAGACAATACACATTGTACAAAAATACTGTCAATCTCATCTGACATTAAAATAGAAAAAGGTATTCTATATAATAATAATAAAGTATTTAACCAGGAAATGTACATTCAGATTACTCGGGTTTCCAAGTACATCATAGGGTTGTTAGTTTTGCCCAATTTAATGATACAAATTTTATCTACCTCAGAAGGATGAACCCCCCAAGTGTTGAACAGATTCTACTGATGATGCATTAGCCCAATGAGCTATCTCACTGCCCTATACCCTTTAGAACAATATGTATAATTGAATCAAATAACAATAAATATCAACAAGCCTATGGTCTCAGAATATTGTGAAATTCACTTTCAATTCTCAGTTAAGTGAATAACCCGGTGTGTGTAACTCACGCAGGCATAGGCTGCTTGCCTAAGCCATCAGTCACACAAAGCTGCCATTGCCAGCCAGGGCGACAGGCACACATACCCACTTCAATGAGATGAAGTGGTTATGGTGCTAGAGTGACTCCATAACATGGGTACCCCTTTCAAATAGTTTATTGTTTTTTATGTGCACGTAAAGGCTTGACCTTTTAAGTCAAATGCTACTAGTTAGGCCTTAAAAGTTACTAGCCACTGCATGCCTTGAGGATCAGTGGTAAATTGACGAGGGGTGAATTTCTACCTGCCAGTGGCTGGTGTAAAGTGGAAAATTCTGAGCTCTGTATACATAAACAGGCCTTAAGCTGCTTGCAAAAATATCACCACATTTTCTCTGAGTATGACAATTAACACTCCAAAATACAAATGCAATACACCAATAAATTGCACTGCGCGGCATCACACAAATACAATAAACCAGTTTGAAAACTGCTGAGGGGTTTCTTACGCATTTGTAAAGAATTGGGATGGCTGTGGATACATCAATGAAGATTAACCCCTTTGGAGGGGTTATATGACTGGATGATGAATATGGTCAGGTATAGACCTATATATGTGGTAGTTGATGAGCAGGTTATTTAAGTAGGGTTAGTGAGATTCAATTATGTCACGGGAGTCGTAACCCATCACACAGGAAAGAGGAAACCACAAAAGGTGGATCCGAAAGAAGTATTACCGAGCTTTAGAATGGCCGGACTAAACTTAACCAAACAACAAGAAACAGGGTCAATAATAAATCAAGGACAGGAATAACAGGAATATTCACAGTCAAGACAAAGCCGGGGTCAGGACACCAGAACTCACGAGTCAAATATGATGCCGAGGTCAAACACAGGAAATCACAAGAGAATCACTAGGAGCACTAAACAAGGTTCTAACAGAAACCACGATAGGGCAATGAATGGGGGATAAAACAAGCCTTAAATAGGCTTACCTATGTTCGAATAGGTCCATGTCATCACTGCGATCCAAAACAGATCAGGATCGAAATGATCACGTGGTCACTTTAAGAGTCCGCATTTATAAATAGACGTCCTGCCACGCGGCCGCGTAATTCAGTCAGACTCCATGGCAGGAGGAGATAGCCTAGGATCGAGGGAGGTGAGTCTCCCTCAGTGTGCCGCGCGATTAGACCGCGTGACAGGAGGAGGTCACTTAGGATCGAGGAAGGTGAGTCTCCCTCAGTGTGCCGTGCGATTGGACCACGCAGAGGTAAGTAATGCCACAAATTATATGTACAAGTAAATATACCAGTAATGAAATATTAAGTGCGTGAGTTTATAACTACACCTATCATTGTACCTTTATATACGGACCTGTACAGTATACCTTGTTTTGGTGCTTGGAGTGTTGCTTTAAAGACAATGTACTCAATGTGCTCAATGTACGGAACTGAACTTTACCCGTCTTCTCTAAAGAAACTATTTTCCAGAGAGGCGAGGTTTATCTCATTACAATAGGCTAGAGTCAGTTATCTGTGACATATCTCTCTCAGGTAGGTGAGTTAATCTGCTGCATTGCAAGAACCAGGTAAGCCGAGATCTCAGCCAAACATTGCCCTCCAAGGTTGGACAGATTGACATTAATAATATGAAATGGAGTCAACTGCTATTAGCCATACTGTAACTACTGTCACAGGTCCACTCACACAGGGTTATGTACTAAAGTGAGACTTCAAGGTGAATTCAACGTACATGTGAAATTTAAGCCAATAGTTGACATACTAAAAGCACAACTGACTTGGAGAATTATCCTTAAAATTGAAATTCACTTTGAAGTCTCACTTTAGTAAATAACCTTGTCAGTGTGTCAAATCACACTCAGGACAACGGATAGGTATAGGTTACGACGGGCATAATGAATCATTGGCACTCTGAGAAGGTATGGTAGGACATTATTAGAATCAGTAGGTATAGCAGGTATTATTGGGATGAGTACATTGAGTGTCATACATCAAAGTCTCCTACAGAGGGAGCCTTGGAGCTTTATAGGATTGTGGATCTTCTCATCTAAAAAAGTAAGGCCAAAGGTTCCATACAGTAAGCTGTGAAGGCAAGTGGTCTTTAGCAGGGACACAAATTATGCACATGGAATTAACTTGCCAGCCAGTTCTTCTGATCTACTTTAATAAAAACATATTTTTCAAAACAAATGACGTTTTTTGAACACATTAGCTGTCATGGTAAACACAACTTAATATTAAAAAAAAGGGCATTAGATTTAATTTGTATATTGTGCTAGCAGAAATGCGAGTAAATTCATATTTTATTAATGTAGCAATATAAAAATAAGCTCCTAACACAGAGTTAAACATTTTTTATATTGTGCATCTGTCAGTGAGTGTGAACAGGGCCGGACTGGGAACAGAAAGCAGCCCTGGAAAAAAATTATTTCAGCCCTCTAATTCATTGTGTCACATAGTATGCTTGTATTGTTTATATCTATGCACTTTGAAGAAGACTTTTGTCTTACCTGCAGCCCCTCGCTCTAGATGATCCATGGGTGTTACAGTGCTATAACCACCACCCTCCAGGACGCTCCCTGTCCGTTGTGACTGGCTCTGCTTGGGGACAATTCTTTAAGCAGGGAAACACTCCATGTCAATATCAGCATATCGGCATCAGTGTGTCAATTGTATAATTTCAGAAAATATATATATTAAAAGAATGTCCCACATTAATAAATCACACTAGTTTAATGGCACACACACACACTGACTACAGAAAAGCTCACTGACACAAAAGAGCTCACTACAGACAAGCTCACCGATAAACACAAAAGCTCTCTGACACATGCACAAGCTCACTACAGACAAGCTTACTGCCGTACACAAATTCACTGACATTCACTCAAGCACACTAGAGACAAACTCAGTGACAAACACAACCTAACTACAGACAAGCTCACCACACACACAACCTCTCTGACTAACACAAGCTTGATAATGACAAACACAGAAGTGCTCTGACCCACACAAGCTTACTGACACACAGAAGATCTCTGATACACACACAAGCACACTACAAGCTCACTGTTACACACACAAGCACACTACAAGCTCACTGATACACAAGCACACTACAAGCTCACTGACAAACACACAAGCACACCACAAGCTCACTGATGCACACTACAAGCTCACTGATACACACAAGCACACTACAAGCTCACTGATACACACAAGCACACCACAAGCTCACTGATACACACACACTCACTCTCATTCTCTCTCTCACTCTCACACTCTCTCCCTCTCTCTCTCACACACTCTCTCACACACTCTCTCACACTCTCTCACACACTCTCTGTCTCTCACACACTCACTCTCACTCTCTCTCCCTCTCTCACACACTCTCCCTCTCTCACACACTCTCCCTCTCACACTCTCTCCCTCTCACACTCTCTCCCTCTCACACTCTCTCCCTCTCTCCCTCTCTCACACTCTCCCTCTCTCACACTCTCTCTCACTCTCTCTCTCTCACTCTCTCACACTCTCTCACTCACACTCTCTCAGTCTCTCACTCTCTCGCACTCTCTTACTCTCACTTACTCTCACTCTCTCGCACTCTCTTACTCTCACTATCTCTCACACTCTCTCCCTCTCTCTCTCTCACACTCTCTCTCTCTCACTCTCTCTCTCTCTCTCTCTCTCTCACTCTCTCAGTCTCTCACACTCTCTCTCTGTCTCTCACACACTCTCTCTCTAACACTCTCTCTGTCTCTAACACTCTCTCTCTCACTCTCTCTCTCTGTCTCTCACACTCTCTCATCCACACTCTCTCTCTCACACTCTCTCTCTCTCTCTCTCTCTCTCAGTATCAATCATACAATTACCTGTCACTAGCAGTGTGGATCCTGTTCAGGTGCTTCCTGTACTTCCTCTTCCTGTGTGAAAGTTCACCAGGCTGAGGCTGGTGGGCGGAGCTCCAGTGCGGGGGCTGGATCCTACCAGACTGGCCGTGCAGAGGAGCTGGCAGTGTGGGAGACTCTCTCTCCTCCCTGCTGGAGGTGGCTGCCACCTCTGTCTGTGTAGCAGCCACTTAGGTAATTATCTGCCCCAGCCTCACACAAAACCTCACAGGAGGGAAAAATGTGTGAAATGCTGCACTGCCGGCCCCAAGTCCACCAGCCCACCGGGAAATGTGTGTCTGTCAGTTGATCCGTGTTTGTCAGTGAGTGTGAATGTGTGTCAGGTCGGTGAATGTGTATGTGTGTCTGTCAGTTGATCCGTGTCTGTCAGTTAGTGTGTATGTATGTCTGTCAGTTAATGCGTGCCTGTCAATTAGTGTGTATGTGTGTCTGTCAGTGGATGTGAGTGTGTAACTGTGAATGAGTGAGTGTATATGTCTGTGAATGTGTGTTTCAGTTAAATTGTGTGTTGGTTAAACAGTATTTGTGACCATGAATGTGTATCTGTCAGTGAGTGTATGTCGGTGCATGCATCAGTGAGGGTGTGTGTCTGTCAAGAAGAGACATTTGGAGGAGGGACCATGCTTTTATAGTGATTTCTATTTACTTTCTTGTTTTAATTTTTTCCTGCGTGATCATCTTTTCTCTTTTCAATAGTGCCATGTCATATTTCATCATCAATATTATGAGGAAGAAATACATTTTTTGACTCAATTGGATTCCAGGATTAGTCATAATATTAATTAATTTTATTACCTGATGAAAAAATACATCATTTTTAATGCACGATTGAGTTTTTTTCGTTTTTTTTCATTTTAGATTTTGTCTGGTAAAAATAAGGTTTTGACAATAGCTACACGCATCATAAACACATAACATTTTCTGGTTTAAAGGCAGTGCCATCAACATGGAAATTAAATGGGTTGGTCCTTCATATTGCCCCAACTTTACCTATTTTGTTCTTTATAAAAAAATAAACAAAAAATAAACAAACAAACAAACAAAAATAACTCCTTTAATTTAATGTCAAATGTTTGCAAACCTTTTATAAATCACTAAACCCAATCTGCTATCATCATTTTACTCCCAAATTAAGAAATTCACAGTTATTTCTGAATGTGTCCATTATTTCAAAAGATTGTTACTTGTCCCAGTGAACGAAATACCTGATAAAACTGGGAGCCCAAGTTAACCCAGTGGGCGGTCCTACGAAATGGGGGGCGTGGTTACGGACTCTGAATTGCCAACACATATACACGTGGCACACGGTGCGACTGGAGCGGGTGCTTTCATCAGGTGGGTAACAGGGATTATAGACTCATGGAGGTGAGTGAGGATTAGTGAGTGCTGCCTGCCCTACTGAGTAGGAGTGCACAGTACCTAAATGCAGATGTGTATACATTATATATCATAATATATATATATATATATAAAATGGTAAAATAATAAAAGTTTACATTTACTTATGTTATTATTTTTGTATTATAGTATTTTATTATAAGATTTGAGCTTGGCTGCTATGGCTGGCTGAGCTTGATAAGAGAGTAGTCCTAAAGAGCTTGGATGCCAAGTTATTAGACAACGTTGGGCAGACTGGTTTGCATGTTATATGATAAATATGTAATAAATATATATATTTCTATTTATTGTTATTTATTCATATTTTCTGCATGATGTGAGCAATTGGGATGTCTAATATGGCTGGCTGAGCTTGATGAGAGTGTAGTCCTGAAGCTGGACTGTCAAGTTCTAAGGTATTTGTTATATAATAAGGAAAATATGCAAATCAAAAAGAATGTTAGATGTTGTTTATGGATTCTTATTTCCTACACGATTTGAGCAGTTGTGAAGATGGTTAAGATGGCTGGCTGAGCATGATGAGGAAAGCAAGTAGTTATACAGCTCTATATTGCAACATAATAAATATGTTTGAAGACAGTAAAATTAGAATGTATATTTTGGGATCTAGGGGCTGAGAGAATGATGGAAAAATTAATTTGCACCAAAATTTGTTACCCAATGCATGAAGGGGATAGAGTTATATAGACTTGTAAATTGCTTGCAAAGACATGTAAGTGTATATATATATATGAGCTAAGAAAAAAAAAAAAAAAACTACCAAAAGGTGTCTCCTGATTCTATAATGAAAAGTGTCTATTTACACAATGAAATGCAGAGCAGCTCGGGGGAGAGAGGTAATAGCCATCTCTATAGACTAGTCCAGAGATAGGCAACCTTCAGCACTCCAGATGTTGTGGACTACATCCCCCATAATGCTCTTACACACATAATGCTGGCGAAGCGCCATGGGAGGTGTAGTACAAAACATCTGCGGTGCCGCAGGCTGCCTATGCCTGGCACTAGTCTCTACTGCAGTAAGAGTCCAATCGAATGGTTAACTGCCTAATAAGGCAACTGGCTAGACACCCCCAAATAGAAGTATTAGAACGCAAAAAACTAATATATGTAAAAAAGTACTGTAGAAGGGGAGGTCCCCTGTGCGATTAAATCAGTGATAGTCAGTAGCAGAGGGGAGTATATCAAGTCCCTGTGCCTAGATAAGACTTGTCAGTACGAATCTAACGTGCCTTCGAGGGCACTCCGTAAGTCAAAACTGCACTATCAATCAACCCCCAACTAAGTAGCAAGACTAAAATAAATACATTTTAAAAGCAAAAAATGGGCTGAAAGCCCAATCTCAGGGTAGCCGTTCAGAGACAGTGACTGATAGGATGACGGCAGCGAAAAGTAGAACGCAAAGATATTGCTGGCTACGGCGTCCGGAGCTAAAAAATAATGGGGGTTTAGTTACATTATATGATCATACATTGCATAAGCCTGCCACAACGTCAATGTACCCCATCTGACAGGCTTATGCAATGTTTGATCATATAATGTAACTAAACCCCCATTATTTTTGCCTAAATTAGGTGTTTAAAAAAATAACTAATAAAATCTGTCAACACTGAAGTTGCTGTTTAGTGGATAGGTTAGTGTGCTGGATCTTGTGTATTGCATAAATTGGCCCCCAGCAGCACCCCATTTATGCATGTTCAGGTGAGTGCAGCGTCCTGGTTTTATATATAATTGTTGTGTTTTATATACACACTTACATGTCTTTGCAAGTAATTACAAGTGAATGCGCTGGATCCTGTGTATTTTATATATATACCGTATTTATTCGAGTATAACGCGCATTTTTTTTAACCGATTTTTAATTTAAAATTAAGGGTGCGCGTTATACTCGAATAAATATACCTTCCAGGACCGCCAGGCTCATTACAAGCCCGGCGGTCCTGGGGGGGTGGGCAGCAAGCATTTACTCACCTCCGTGCAGCTCCTCCAGCTTCCCAGTGTAAATCTCGCGAGACCCGCGGCCAGCTCTGACGCTCTGACGTCGTCAGAGCTGGCCGCGGGTCTCGCGAGATGTACACTGGGAAGCTGGAGGAGCTGCACGGAGGTGAGTAAACGCTTGCTGCCCACCCCCCCAGGACCGCCGGGCTTGTAATGAGCCCGGCGGTCGGTATTATCGAGCACCCACTCGAATATTTATTCGAGTATAACAAGCACCCTAATTTTAGATTAAAAATCGGTATAAAATTTTATACCGATTTTTAATAGAAAATTAGGGGTGCGCGTTATACACGTGTGCGCGTTATACTCGAATAAATACGGTATATATATATATCAGGGTAATGTTAAAATATGTATGGCAAATGCCTTTATGTGATGATTCTGATATAATATCTGTAAAAGTAAATTTCTTGGGTGCGTCATTACTCCATGTGTAAATTTAACAATGGAATGGTCAGTTTCAGGCCAATAATTCCCGGGTGGGAGGATGTCATATTCTGCAATTTTTCACAGTTTTTGATTTAGTGAATAAAACTCAGACAAAGTGACCTTTATGTGTATTTTGGAGTGTTAGGAAGGGTGGAATTAGACAGTACTGGATAGAGCAAATATTTTGGTTGCCAGCGATTGAATGCTGGCATACATCTACCCATGAATTAAACATTATGGGTGTTACGCAGGATTTTCTGTGGGTTATGGACAAATAAGCACATTCTGAACATTATCTAAACTGACCGTTTACAGACCTACATGTATACATCGCTTCAGAGGGTTAAAAAACAAAATAGCTAAAATTGGGGCAATATGAAAGACCAGCCCATTTGCATGGCTGCCCCTGTTTGTGCCATGCTGCCAATCTCCAATCCACAACTGGATGTCTCCTTATCTTACTACATAATGCTCAATTTTTCTAAAACATCCAGAGATATTTACTAAAGTGAGAATTCAAAGTGAATTTCAAATTTAAGGTGAAATAGCCAAACTGGTAAAATTCTCTAAGCCCTTTACACTTCCAGTTGATCTACATCACCGTGACTTCTCATGTTAGTGAATAAGCCTGTGAGCTGCTAATCTTACCTCTAACACTAATCTGTTGTCACTTTTACTGCAAGTTGGTGGTAAACCCATCATCCCATCCGTGCAAGCTCACATTGTCGGTGTTATCTTTGATTCTGGCCTCGCCTGTACACCTCGTATCCAGTCTGTCACCAATACCTGACAATTCCACCTTAAAACATTGCACGCAATCGCCCATTTTAATGCTCAAGGTGCCATTAAGAAATGTATGCACGCTCTTGTAATTCCTGCATTGACTACTATAATTCACTTCTAATTAGTCTCTCCAGAGATTACACTGCTTCTCAATGGTCAATCATAAATGCCTTTTCCAGGCTTATTTTTATCTCTGGACGTTCCCCTCACATCAGTACCCTTTATTAACACCAGCAAAGCATTTAACAACTCTTCCCTTCATTACATTTCTTGACTAATTCATTGTTACACCAATTTTGCGATTGGCATTCTCCTGTCCGCTGCATGTAGCTCTGTTTGTATGGAGAAGCCAGTCTCCCCTCATTAGTAGGGCACCAGGCATGACTAAGTTTTGTGTCAAATTGTGCTTAAACAACTGTTTGACAGATTGCACTGGTACTGTGCCAGGTCACTCCCAGTACCAAAACCACAAAAGCGGCCTCCTGTTTCTTTACAGTGATTCCACACTACATTTATAATATAGATGTTTGATTCCATTTGATCCAGTGATTATTATTGTTTAAGACTTCCAAATCTCAACTTTTTTACTATCAGACAGTATGGCATTGTACACAATTACTGCTAACAGCAAACATTTTGGTATTCATCTAGGTTCTAAAAAAAAAATGTTTTCAACTTTTTTTTACGTTATGTGTTTTAAACAGAAACATAAGCACATAACTTCCAAATTTTTACATGAACTTATAATGTAATCTTATGACAAAGGATTGGATCTTGTGAGGTCTGCTATAAACGCAGAATGAATGTTTCCCACATATTGATTGCAGTAAATACATACTTAGAAAAATAAAATGTTTGACCACACCTTACAATTTGCCTGGCACATTTTATGTGTAAATAGTCAACTTAATTTGATGTGATTAATATAAACCCTAAGGGCAAGGAGACGTGGGTTATATTTTGGCAAGACATGATATGTGAATTTGGTTAGAACTATTATATAATAGTTACTGTTGTTAATACATACTGAACAAATAGTTTTTTTTAATATTAAGTATTACATTAACTATGTTATGCTTCTTATTTTTACGTTTTTTTTTTCATTGTGAGTTATATAATCAAAATGTGACTGTCCATTTTTTTTCAAAATGTGTTCAATTTCAAAGTTTTTGGTTACTTTAAAATAACGGAGATTTCATTGTTACTATTTTTTAAGGTATGTCTTCCTGGTTGCATTTTCAGACTGTTAATTTGCTGAATTTGAGGTGTAGCCTGATTGACAGCTGTACATTCCTCCCAACATTTCAAATAGACAAAGAGGGGCACTTATATTTTTGGGGTGTGAGTGGAGGTGCGGCCAGCGGTAGGGCTGTTCTGAGAAATGTTAGGTCACTTAAAGGGGTACTTTAGTGCCAGGAATACAAAGCTGTATTCCTGGCACTAGCGATCCCTCTACCTCCCACCTCCCTCGTGCCCGCTCCCCGGAAAATAGAGGAAGCTCAGCCCCCTCCTCTGTCCCACGACGAGCAAGGTCTAATGCGCATGTGCAGCAAATTGAATCAATGCTTTCCTATGGGGAAAATCTGACACTGGAGGTCCTCATGCAAAGCGTCAGATAAGTGACAAAAAGTTTGTTATGATGCCAGAAGCAGCACTAGGTGCAAAATGGACACAGCACCCAGACCACATGAACTGAAGTGGTCTGGGTGCCTAGTGTCCCTTTTACAATTTAACCAAAATGTAATCTAGAACAAGTACAATGTATCTTATTTACACAGACTGATTTCTAAACCCATTTACTGGGCGTATTATACACTGAGACACATCAAGAATATGGAGCTCCTAGAAATGAGGAACATTAGGATAGATTTGGGTTTGGCTCTCAAGTATGGACTGTCCTCGTAAATGGGGGCACCTGGGTGGTATGTTGTTACATTTAGTGAGTTGGATGAAAATATACGATGGCCCAATCCATTTTCTCCCAACTCCGTACTTGATTATTTTTGCATTACGAATCAATACAAGATCAATGTTATAACTCAAATCCCTCTCTCCCACCCTTATCTCTGTTACGGTATTTATTAGACAGGAATCTGGTTCGTCAGTTGTTAGGGTTTTGTCCTTCTGTATGGCCAAGAAGGATTTCAAAAGCACACACCTTCCTTCCACACAGTACAGGAGCTTGTATAGCTTAAAGGTACCCTCTTGGCTTCTAGCGTGTAGGAAGTAAAGTGGGTGCTTTGGAAACATTGCTTTTTTTTGTGGACATTCCAATAGAGCCGACATACAGACATTATTTTTTTTATAGATTTTGGCGTTTTTGCAGCATTTTTCATAATCTGTAATCCCCAAAATGCAATGGCAGATATTTGTCTGTTTCTGTTTATAATTTGTACTATTTCCCTGTCTGAGATATTATCATACAAGGGATATTATATAATCTGTAATGCATTTTATCCCCCCTACTGGTTCTGTAAAGGATGAATTAATACATATTTGTTTAGCTACCTGTGAATTCATGTCTATCCTATGTTCATGTGGTAGCCATACACCCCATATCAGGCAGGATCTACAGATGCAATCATGTGGGGCAACGTGCATGACATCTGCTGTGCCCCCCCCCATGTCTACATACCTTAGCCACATGCATTAGCTCAAAGGTAGGCAACCTTCTGCACTTCAGATGTTGTGGACTACATTACCGTGAAGCTTTGCCAGCATTATTACTGCAAGAGCATTATGGGTTATGTAGTCCACAACATCTGTAGTGCCGAAGATTGCCTACCCCTGCACTAGCTTGTCAGTCTAAAGAAATACAAGAGAAACATGATGGGGCATTGTATGAATACATGCATGAGTTTAGGAACCTGGGGGATTAAGGGAACAAATTCACCCTAGATAATCTAGTGGGGAGAATGCTAGGGGTATGATCCCACCAGTCATGATGGTGTGTGGGTTTTACAGTAATATTTTACTGTTTAAGAAATATGAGAAAAAAAGAGTTAGTTAACAAGAAAATGTAAAATTATCAGTGGAAATACTGAAATATACAGTTTTAAAAGGGATATACCTTTACTGAATAATGTATTTATTTATTATTTGTGATAAATTCCCTCTTTATATTAAAAGATGGGGTCAGGTAGGTTAGACAGGTCTATATCTTATTCTACCAATGGCCACCACAGTGATAGTGAGATACCGTCTCGATATCATGTATAGTACATATGGGGAGCTGGTTTTAGTATGAAAGGCTGTCCCCAGAAATAGTTTTTGGTTTCTAGGCTGATGTATGTTTTTTTTGCATTTGGAAATAAATGGAAATAAATATCAGAATTGATGTAAGGTGCATGTGTGCAGCTTTTTTTTTGTTTTTCATTTTGCAAAAATGTTTATATTGGACCCCCTGGCATTAGAGGTGCATGCTTAGCACGGTATATGGTGACGTAGAAATAGTTAACTCGCTCGATTTCAGCTCGGGTTCTGGGAGTGTGCGCATGCATGCCTTTTACATCAGTTACTTGTTTGTAGTTTTATTTGGCAAAAAAAACTGTAGGAGACTTTTACATGTACTTCATACAGGAGAGATATGAATGTGAGGATGTGCATTTTTGTTTGTTTGTTTATTTCTTCTCGTGATAAATGTAAGCACTGTGCATGGATTTATTTTTCTATTTGGTCTCATTTTAGAGTAAATGCATAAATAAGGTGCTAATCTTAGCATGTCCGTGTATATATTGCATGATGCATACAGAACCTGGGATTGGCTGAGATCAGTAAGCCAGTCCTGTTCGTCCCACTATTTTTTGTGCGAACACTGTAATATATCACAAGTCCATGCTGCCCAAACAAGGTTCATACGGCAATAATTGTGATGATTGATTATCTCTAAAGGATCTGTAAAGGCCAGAACTGAAACATGCATATTTACATATATACCAACTGCCTGCTTCTCTTTCTCATTTTCTTTTATGATTGAGAAGTTGACGGAGGTACTGTGCTCATTCTGGAATCTAATGAAATATAATCAACATTAATGGTTACAGTAAGCCGACTGAACTCAGGAACTGTTGCCATTGCTATTCGGAAATAAAACGGTTTAATATATATTTTATTTATATACAGGTTTATATACACATATATATGAGCACGTTGCTCTCTGTAATCGTCCAGGTTGGACTTGCACAGGAGTTTTTGGCATAAAAAAAATCTAGCAGAACAGCCACTCAGCACCAGATCAATAGAAGCTGGGGTCTACCACACCAGGCAAGACCTACGGTGCAGACTGTGCAAAGACGTCTCTGAAACAAACCAGCACATAGTAGTCTGGTGCAAGATTTATCAAGGACAGCATACACTGAGAGGCACAACAAAGTTGCTGGGATTGTGTACCGAAACATCTGTACAGAATATGGTCTGGACCTTCATAAGTCCAAATAGGAGATACCGCAAATGGTAGTTGAGAATTACAGGGCTGTGATCCTGTGGGACTTTCAGATCCAGACAGACAAACAAGTACTGGCCAACCAACCCGACATCGTGGTGGTAGACAAGGAACAAGAGATTGCAGCCGTGGTGGATGTGGCAACACCTAGTGACTATAACATCAGGAAAAAGGAACATGAGAAGATGGACAAATGCCAATGACTGAAAGAAGAGCTAGAAAGGATGTGAAAAGTGAAGGTAGTAGTAGTCCCTGTTGTGATAGGAGCACTCGGGGCTGTGACTCCCAAGTTGGGGGAGTGACTTCAACAGATCAGGTGTAACATCTGAAATCGCTGTCCAGAAGAGTGCAGTTTTAGGAACTGGGATCAACTCCCCAGGCATACAATAAGGATTAAGTCATACCAGTAGTTGCAAGTTGGTTGTGGTGTGCCAAAACCGACGAATGGGGTAGGCCTGAAAAAGAGAGCCCACTTATTGAAAGAGTATTAAAAAAAGGGAGAAACTGTGAGGAGGTAGTAGACATAGGCCAACAACAAAAACAACATAGGCTACAACTCCAGGCATCTTGCCTTAACATATATATTTATTTATTTAAATGAAAGGAGAGAACATTTAATTTACATGCGATTTTCCCATTTCAAGTAATTTTCCACATTCTGTTGATTACATAAGCAGTATCTCTTATCCTCAGTCATACTTGTGAGGCTTTGTTCTATCTGATACGACAGTGCTTGTTCTACCTAGAGGTCCCGTGAAGGTCGGGGAAAGTATCATGTATGGAACTGTCCTCACATGATGCATTTAAAATGCTTGCTCATACACACCTCTAAATTTCATTGGTAGTTTATTAGATTATTTTAAGGCGGTGACATTGTTAACTCTGCGTGTGCAAAGATGTTTAGGGTCACTTTCATGTCAACAAAACTAAAGCGGGACTTGTAAGGCTTCCATTACTGTGTGCAAACTATTGATGTAATCAGATGTTATGTAATTAAACTTTTTTTATTTTTCAATTTGGAATATTGTATCATGCTTTACTGTTCTGTGTGGCACTAACCTGGGAAGCACGTTTAGTAGCAATCTGAGGAGTGGCCACTGGAGGTGTCCCTAGTCTGTAATGGAATCACTGCCTTTTCTCTGTAAAGACAGTGTTTGCTGCAAAAAGCCTGAAGGGAATGATTATACTCACTAGAAAAAAATATATTACGCTGTAGTTGTTTTGGTGACTATAGTGTCCCTTTAAGGACATTTCTGAAAGAGAGGACTGGGTTGGTGGGCATTGGGCAATGAGAGTGTGTAAAGAAAGTTCGTCTGGGAGAAGACTGAGGTATTAGAGCAGAATGCTCTCCCCGGCTTTTCCCACCTCCTATAACCTTCAATCCCACCTCCTATAACCTCCGATCCTCCTTCTCCTACAGTGCACCCCAATTATGGTACGACTTCCCTCACACTTTCAAATCTTCCCCAAGCCTAAAGTCCTTTAAGAGATCCCTCTCTACATATCTCAAAACAGAATGCACCTATCATGGTTGATTATATATTTCCTACCTGTTCTATGTTAAATTTTGTATATATTGTGTATTAATATTGTTTTTGTATTTTATTGTACCCTATTGTATCAACGCAATGTTTTGTGGACCCAGGACATACTTGAAAACAAGAGAAATCTCAATGTATCTGTCCTGGTAAAATATTTTATAATTAAATAAATAATAAACTTGCGAGGAGGGAGTTTTTTTTTATGTGGTGGATTATAGAAAGTCTGGGGTGAAGATGGGATTAAAATAGGCTGCGGGTACACAGGGGAAAAGAACCAGAGTTTTGTTATTTTAATCAGTATTATCTTACCCGGAGCTGAAGTCCTGGAAAAGGTGATATGCTGATCTCTCCTGTAGAATTAAATATATATTAAAGGAAAATCGGTTTGTAAATTTAGAGAGAGCTGCAGCTTGTTTACATTTTTGCTGTATCTTTGCTTTGATTGTTTGTTCTAATGAAGGTCAGATTTTAAGCTCCGGGTATTTGTTTGCCCAAATCTATGAAAGAATTTTGGCCCAAGTTAAATCCTAATATAATAATTAAATTAGAAATATAGAAAATGTACAGACTAAAAAGCAAAATACCATACATATAGATATATATGTATATGATACACAAGATCCAGCGCACTCACTTATCCACTAAACAGCAACTTCAATATTGACAGATTTTATTTTTTTAAAACACCTAATCTAGGCAAAAATAATGGGGGTTTAGTTACAGTATATGATCATACATTGCATAAGCCTGCCACAATGTCAATGTAACCCATTCTTGGCAGGTCCTACTTTGCACCCCTCCCTGTCACATGTGCCTCATCCCAGGGCCCTATTTAGCCTTGTACTGCAGAGAGCCCCAGATGGAATATTTTCCCCAAGTAAGTGGATTAATCTCATAAGAGCAGACATTAGGCTGTAGGACCTGCCTAGAGTAGGACCTGCCAAAGATGGGGTACATTGACGTTGTGGCAGGCTTATGCAATGTATGATCATATAATGTAACTAAATCCCCATTATTTTTGCCTGGATTAGGTGTTTTTTAAAACAACTTCAACATTGAAGTTGCTGTTTAGTGAATAAGTGAGTGCGCTGGATATTGTGTATTTTATAAATTGGCCCCCTGCAGCACCCCATTTATGCATGTCCAGGTGAGTTCAGCCCCCTGGTTGCATATATATATGTATACTTCCAGTGATTGGAGCTTGGTTCCGCACTGTGATGTAGAACCTGTTTCGTACTACAAGGAAGAGCATGAAACACATTCTGGTAGTTATCAGTACTAGACCCCCCACCACATAATGGGCATTGTGTCAGTGGTTATAGTAAAACACGGTGGAATGCTTCATTGCACATGAATATATACCAGTGAGAGCTCACTTGTAACCTGGGTGGTTCTGCATTTGAAGTCAGCAGAGCACGTCTTCTGCTGGGTAGTACTGAGTTCAACACAAGGGTTAAGGTGAGCTACTGAGAGTTTGGTAGAATTGTCATGCGCTCAGACCATGTTCCTGTTGTTAACTGTAGAGACAGACACACACATACTCACTCACACCAGTGGTGCATCCTAGGCATGACAAAACTCAGACGCCCCCCCCCCCCCCCCCCGCACCACTACATGACAAAACTCAGACGCCCTTCCCCTCCCCGCACCACTAACCCACCACCCTCCTCCCCCTTCCCCACCTTCTAAATACACACACACACACACACACATTCACTGACAGACACGCATACACTAGCTAACAGACATACATACTCACTAACAGACACATACAGTCACTAGCAGACACACACATTCACTAACAGACACGCATACACTCTCACTAACAGATACACACATAGTAACACACTCCCTAACAGACACACTCCCTGACATACACACACTCACTAACAGACACACACTCATTAACAGATACACACACACTCACTCACTAACAGACATACACACACTAACAGACACACACACACACTCACTAACAGAAATAAACACACACACTGACAGACACACACACTCACTCACTAACACACACCAGCAGACACACACTCACTAACAGACACACACACTCACTAACAGACACACACACACACAGACTAACAGACACACACACTCACTAACAGACACACACAGACTAACAGACACACACACTCACTAACAAACACACACACTCACTAACGGGGACACACACTCACTCACTAACAGACACACACACACACACGAACAGACACACACACACACTAACAGACACATTAACACACTCACTTTTTTTTCTTTTTTTTTTAATTCAATCCCCCCAGCCTCCTTACCTTTGGGAATGCGGGGGGGGGGGAGTTCTCCCTTTCCCTGGGGTCCAGTGGGGCTGCTGGGCGGGCGCTGGTGAGGGAGCACTGATTAGTGAGCTCTCTGCTCAGCTCCCTCGCGCGCCGCTGAGTGATGCCGGGAGCCGGAATATGAAAGGCCATCACTCTGTGGCGCGCGAGGGAGCTGATCAGAGAGCTCACTAATCAGTGCTCCCTCGCCAGCGCCGCCCGCCCGCCCTGGATTGTCAGTTAGCCGCTAGGCTAACAAGACATTTGCCTGGGCATTTGGGGGCAGCTTTTTTTGCTGCCCCCTGGAAAGTGCCGCTAATACGTCCCTGACTCACACACAGACATACTCACAAACACACTTGGACACAGACATACTCACTCATACACAGACATACTCACACACACATACTCAAACACTTAGAAACAGACACTGTCACACACAGATATTCACACAATTAGACACAGACATACTCACAGACACACATACTCAAACACTTAGAAACAGACATACTCTCTCACACACACACACACACACACACATATTCACTCTTACTACAAGTACCAGGTGCCTTTGCATCCCAAACAGTTGACCATATGGCGTCTTCACCTTTTGTCTCTGTTAATATTCTGTATGTTAGTTACTTGTTGACAGTTATCCCCAGTTAGTGCTATATAAATAATGTTCTAAAATGATTTTCAGCTGGTATCAATGAGACTAATATGTGCCATCCCCCTTGATATCAGCAGAGTATAATTTGGATTCCACATGGTACTTGTCAGCCACACCAAGTTTCACACCAGTCTGTCAGCCTCCATATGTGTCTGAAGTGGTAACTTTGTGTGTCTCCGTCCATCAGTTCCTAAGTCTGTTTGTCAGTTTACCTCTGTGTGAGTACCGGTATGTTTTTGTCTGTTTGTTTTGTCTGTAAGCCTGTTTTTTTGTCAATGAGTGTGTGTACATATTTACCTCTGTGTGTGTATATCTGTGTGTGTGTGTGTGTCATATCTGTCAGTGTTTGACTAAGCATGATGGGAGTTGCATTCCACAGCAGCTGAAGTGAGTTGACGAGGACAATCCAACCTCTGTTCAATAAAAACAAAACTAAGAATGAAATAAAAAAATAAGAAAAATATTGACTATATTAAAATAGTGAAGGTGTTATATACAGACATACTCTGGTCTTTCTGGTGTTTTATATTTTTTCATAACACAAGTATTTCTTGCACATTTAATTTTATGAAATTTAATGTACTCCAATTTCTATTAATTTCTAAGCAGGATATTAAAAATAATAATGAATCCAGTAAAAAGTCTTATTTTATATAATATTTATAGTATAATATAATACAATATAATATGTATATACTTATGTAATTTCATATTATAAAAGTATAAAGCGTAAACCAATTTAAAAAAAAAAAGCACACGATTTCTACATTGGAAAACACCAAATATTCCATCTATTAATGAGGTATTATACTCAGTATTACAAAATAAAACTGTCTCTTAGGGAGTCATCACCTATACATTATAATATTACTATGTTATTATTTATATAGCACCAACAGCGCTTTACAGTGGGTGGACGAACAGACATGTAGTTGTAACCAGACAAGTTGGACACACAGGAACAGAGGGGTGGAGGGCCCTGCTCAATGAGCTTACATGCTACACTAATGACAGTTGCAAGAGAGGAATCAGTTGGGAGTTATTAACAGTTTAATTGATACGCTTTTATGAAGAAGTGGGTTTTTAATGATTTTTTTGAAGGAGTGAAGACAGGGTGAACATCTAACGGAGGAGGGAATTGAGTTCCACAGGATCGGTGCAGCCCTCGAGAAATCTTGAAGGCGAGCATCAGAGGTGGGAGTACGGACAGAAGATAGATGTAAGTCTTCAGCAGAGCGAAAGGGCCTAGACGGGACATACTTGTGTATTAGTGAAGATAGATAGGTGGGAGCAGCATTATGTAGAGATTTCAAAGCAAGAACCAGAATTTTAAATTGAGCTCTATATCTTACAGGAAGCCAATGTAGGGACTGACAGAAGGGTGAGGCGTGGGCGGTGCAGGTGGACAGGAAGATGAGCTGTAGCGGCGCAAATTGGGAGCACGTAAGACCACTGAGAAGCGGATTACAGTTGTTTAGGCGAGAAAGGACAGTGGAGTGGACCAGCACCTTAGTCGCATCTGGCTTTAAGTAGGGTCGGATGCGCGCAATGTTTTTGAGATGCAAGCGGCAGGATTTGGCGATAGACTAATAATGAGAATACTTGGGAAGAAGGTGTTCGAAAAATATATTTATTGTCAAATATTCATCTTGTTTACCAACAATAATATCTTTACTGTAACATTTCCTACCTATGCCAAAGATTATACATTGTTGCACCTAGACTCTAATTTCATTTCATTTTTATTAAGGATGCATAACCCCATCCCTATTTTTATTTATTGTTATATTGTAACATTTTGTTTCCTTTTTGTATTTATTATTGTTTATATTATATAATATTTTGAAAACATTAATAAAAAATCATTTGAAAAGGTAACAATGCAGCTGGTATGACATAATGAATGTAGTATTAGAATGCACGTACTGTCGCTTTAAAAGGTGTCGCTTTAAAAAGGCAGGCCTCCTGCCAGTATCACTGGCTGATGCAATAACAGCCATTGAGGCTACGAAGCACATGTGTCGGGACTTATTCAGCAAGCTACTTCTATGTGCAATCTGCCGGACTCTTAATTGATAAAAAGCTGCTCTATTTTTTTATAGGAAGTGTCTGGTATGTATCGTTTGTATCGTTTGTTCATGTTATATCTCTTTTTCTTATGTCAGCTGTCAGTGTTCAGTGACAGACGTTCTGCAGCTGGGTGTAGAATTTTCTGTAGCGAAGACCAGACAGTCCAGCACCAGACTCTGCTACAGGAGCCTGCTGGGATACAAGGGGAACATTGGGGCGGCCGCACATTGGGGTATTAAATGGAGGTCACTTTAAAAAAAAAAAAAATAATACATGTTGATTTTTTTGTGTTTGGTAAAAAATTCTGCATATTGCCGTTTCCAGCATAGTGATCGTGGGCCCTAATGTACGATTTTTATTTTTATAAAGGTTTGCCAGTTAACACTGCACTGTGGTTACCTTTACACAATGGTGGCTCACCTTGCGCTGGTGATGTTTGTGGACTGAACGTCCCACAAACCTCAGACAGCCAGTTTATTGATAACTTTGATCATATACGGGGGGGGGGGGGGGGGGAGGTCTTACCATGTGCATGGCTTTTGGAATCAGACAATGAGATCTTGCCAAAGGTGTTCCTTAGTGTTTGGAATTGCAGTTGGCGCTCAGGTTGGTGTTGTTAGGGGAGCTGTAAGTTTGGTGTCTTCACATTACAAACCTGGCAGGGGTTTAGGGTTTCACGATGTCAGATGACAAGGTTTGCAGTCGTGGCGGTAGGTAATACAGTTACAGAAATACTCGGTCCACCCTGTCCAAATTTATTACAAATCTGCTGATATGACCCATTACACACCCTCAATTCTAGCCCTACATCTATTCATTTGGCAAAGATTCCATTATTCGATTATAACATTGTTTCAGCTATAGTTGAATGAAATAAGTTTTCTTTTAACCAGTTTTGTTTCTTAATTATTTTGGATTAAATACGTTCTACCTTAAGGGATAGAAACATTAAGGGGATCTCTCTTTGACAGGTGGTCTGATGGGGTATGTTTTGGCGGCACCCTGAACCCAGAAATGACAAGCAGGAAGTACAACTATAGGAACCAACAAACGTTGAGACAGTTTCCTTTTCCTTTAAGTTCAAAGCACCTGAATACGCTCATAACACGTGTTATTTCACCGTGAATTATGGTGATATCTTTGAAATGAAGGCAAGTTATCCAGTTGGCTAGTAAAAGTATAAAATGTAATAGTAATATATCCCTTTAAAAAAAAAAAAAACTGGGGGCAAGCGGTGCATTCGTAGGCGACAGTTAACCCTTTCTGCTTTAACATGATGTCAAGAAAGCCTGAGGGCTGCTTAGGGGGCTTAGTCAGCTTAATCCCTCTGGAATGCTTTTTAATTAAAATAATAGACCCCCTGCACGGTGTATATTTCTAGAAGAGTTTCTTAATGAACGCTAGATATGGTTTTCTTATCAGCGGGTCACGGCGGCCCATTGCATGAATGTCAACCAGAAATAACCTGAATCTATTGACGGCTAGGTAGCATGAGAACATTTACTGATAAGTAAAAAAAATCAATGTCAACAAAGCTCGGAGTACGAGAATAAATGGCCATATAGCCTGTTAGAACTTTACCAAAAGAATTGTGGGTCTAAAATATTGCTTTCTGCAATTAGTGGTAAAACTGTTTTTTTTTTTTTTTTTTACTTTTACATAGTGGATGTATTAAGTAGTGAGCTTTGTAAATCAGGAGATCCGGTGACACTATAAACCCTTTAGATGCCAGAAGGCATGCTCTGAACTTATTACCCAACTCTGGCACTGAAAGAGTTAAAATACATCACCTTCTTTGGTATATACTGTCCAACCTCAAATCAGAGTGCTGGGTGTTTTAGTGGGAAAAGGGGCTTTGCTCCTGAGCAAACTGTCAGCGAGCCAAGGGAACGTGAAAACAGTAGAGCACTGTGGCAAGTAGACATGTGGAGTTCTGGAAAAGTTTGCTTTTAAATGCAGCGTATTCTTTGTTGGGTATGTCTATGAGTTTTCTGATTAAATTCCTCCAGTTTCCAAGAGAATCTGCGATAATTGAAACGCAGCATAAGCCAGTCCCAGGGACCTTTGTGAGCAAAGTTCTTGTTGTGGGGCTCTCATATAATTTAATCTGGGGGAATATGTTTGAACTACAAAAGAACTTAACCTTGACACTGGATTTAAATTTCCAGAAGGGCTATTCACTAAACAGGGAAGGGAATAAAACGACCATGCCCCAAACCACTCATGCTCTTTTGAAAGACCATTAAATTTCATATTTTTGTTTATCTAACAAATGCATGGATCTGGAGGAAAAACTATTAAAAAAAAAAACAGTCTTTCTTCCACTGCTCAGTCAAATCTTTGGCATAGACTTTATGCCGACGATTTCATTGACAAGGGAGAGCAGAAAATACCTCCCAAAGAAGGTCCTTCTGCTCTCCAATTAAATGTGGAAGTTCACACTGTATAAGGTAAAAAGGAAATAAGTAGATACAACCTTATAGTATCCAAATACATAATTTGCAAAAGTTTTATTATTTTTACATTATGATTAATAGCATTTATATAGCTATCAACAAATTCTGCAGTGCTTTGCAATTATAGAATGGGGATGGATAATATATTGGGAAACATTTTTACTCACATCAGGATAGTTACTCCACATTTGAATCATAGAAACCAGTACGGTTGTCTTACAAAGGGCTATCAGCTATGGTCTGTGGAATAGAGGGATCTTTGCTAGGTCTGGTGGACACTGATTTAGAATGGAACATTTTAACAATAAAAATATTTCCTGGGTGGCAAGCTAACACTTTCATAATTAATGTAATCCCAAGAGTCTGGATCTGTGATACCACCACCATATATGTTGACCATACTTCCAGAAGTGTGTGGATTTTTGAAATGGGGTTTTGGCTGCTTTGATCTACCTTTCTAGCTTATAATGTTAAAATCATGTATTCCTTAATGTGTATATTCTAATCTGAAATCTGTGGGTGGTGTCAAAGCCCTTTTCCTAAAAGCAGGCCCTTTAACAAACCGGTACCATGAGGATTAGCTAGTACAATGGCAAAGTAATTTTAATAGCTTTTCGGGTAGTTAGGGAAATACCAGCCCTGCACCTTATAGTTTATGAAAGAATTTTAATGCTGTTACGTCAAAGCCAGGTAGTTTTTTTTTTTTAAACTCCCAGAATCTTAACCATATGTCTTAAGTAATGTTTAATTTCAGCTTTGTTTGCATGTTTGTTCTTACATTTTATAGGCTTGATCTATGACTCACATTGGTTGTCCGTGTTACATCTCGTCTTACAGGTCTTGGCTTAGTGTACGTCTTTAGTTCGGTGACTTCAGACATTATTTAAAGTTATTACAGTTAAACAAGAACAGTGTTTGTGCATTGATTTGTAGGCTGAGCTCTGTGGATGGATTTAGTGATGGAATTGTAGTTTCTTGTGATTTCTGACGCAGTTACCCTTCTTCTGTCACAGTCTGGCTTTTTCCAGAGCCACTGACCCTCTGTTTGCCTTCGATTAAGCAGCCTCCACACTTGAAAACCAGCATGTACATGTTCCTACCCATAGATTTTGTTTCTGTGTTTCGTTCTACCCATAGTCAGGTGCCAGAATCACCTGGCTTACATGCTATTAGCGTGTTTGACACTTGTATTGACACAACTGTCAACTGTCAACGTCCGGCATAGATGCCTTTCCGGCACGTGGCACTATTGTGATTATTATGAGGTGTTTTGCAGAAGCTCACTGCGCAAACCTGGGAAAGGGCTATAAATAGGCAACATGTCCATGTCTCAGTTCCAAACATGGTTTACTTTTTTAGAGTATGTTGTGTTGCTGAGTTCCAAAGATGCCGTCTTCTTTTTCACCTTTCTTTTTCCTACTCCTGCAGTTAAGGTTCTGACTCTCTTGTACCGTTCTATCTGACAAGATCCAAATGTTGAAATGAACCAAGCACTGCAAGATATACAAGCCCTTCCAAAACTACAACTTTTGGGAGCAGAGTAGACAATAACAGCAGACTGTTCAGAGCAGGCAACCTGTTCCACCAAAGGATGGACCTGGCTGAATTTTAATCCACAAGGTGTCTTCGGTTTATAAAGTTTGGAAGCCTGAACTTCTATTTCTGGTGATGTAGTCTGAGTGAGTTGTGGGACTTGTATCTGTGTTAGTGATCTAACTTGTTGCATCCTGACATCATATGCAGTCAACATCAGTAACAGACATATGAAAGACTGGACTGATGGGAGTCTTTTTCTCAGCCTATATTAATATGTAACCACAATCCCTAACTAGTTTTCAGTTGATTGAACGGTTTCTGAATTTCGGTTGGAATTGCGTGAGTATGCTCAACATGATCCCAATCCAGATATATTGAACCATCTACAGAAGGTGTAAATCGACATTAATGTTGGTGTATGTTTGTTTAAGACATTTTGAGCAGAGTAGACCTGTATAATTGCTGAATTATTAACTCGTAACATTTTATTATTACTGTAACAGTGTTTATTTGTACTAATTAAACAGGAAGTTGTATAAGTTACTGTTATCATACGTGGCGTGGTATATATAATGTTTGTTTTGCTTATGAATTATTTTTAAATGTTAGAGATTTTCATTTTTAGGGTTGATTACTGACCACTCTGTCTAAAAAAAAGACAACCCCCCAAAAACATAACGTTTAATCCAGTACTAGACAGCCTCCTCCTCTGTGCCGCCCAATCTACCTACTGTTAGATCATCAATCCAGATTTGTACTGTGGACCTACGACACGTGCAATATTCGCCGCTCTCTGACACTCTAATGCTTCTAATATAGAAGCATTAAATCTAATGATAGTTGCATACTGGTTATCATGCAATGTGTGAGGCATCTTAACCCTACAATGTAAACGTTGCTGTTTATACTAAACAGACATTTTTTCAGTTACAGGGTTAAAATAGGGACACGGCACCCAGACCACTTTATTGAGATACCTGTAGAGTCCCATTGTACAGTGCTGTGGAATTTGTTTGCGCTATATAAATAATAATAATACTAATAATGAATATAAAACAGTAGATTTGAAAGAACATTACATTGACATCCTGGCTATTGGACATAAAGGGACATGAGAGACATGTAATCTAGATGAGGAGGCTATGGAAGTAAATGTCATTACCATTGATGTGCATGTCCTAAAAATCCATCTAACAGTAAAGCTAAACCTCACTTGTATAGGGGTAGATGCCCTTAGAACAGAGCTAGTACATTTAATGATTTTCCAAAGCTGTGTTTTCTGGAGACTTGTGTCTCCAACATGGGATGGTAGGAGAGGAAGCTGAAATCAGAACATTCTACTGGATTTGTTTTCCGTTGGGTAGTGTGCAATGTACAGGATCCTTGTTATAGACTATGAAATCTGGTTTGGTTTTCCTCATTGAGTGTCCTGGCTTCAAACATGAGAACATGTGCTCTGCATTGTGTCCAGCTCACTCGTTTCAATCTGATTTTATTATACCCATAATCCCATGTTTGGTAGATGTCTATTAAGACCAAATACCATCTGTTCATTCACATCTCATTATCTCATTGATGCTATTGAACTTACCCAGTCTTGCCTAAAACATGTCATGTTTCATTAGGATCTGGTTTAATGTTCTCAAATTCTTCTGCCCTGCTCCAAACCCTCAACAATCTTTTTTTTCTGAGAGCTTGGTTGGTGCCCAGTTTAAAGTATCAGTTCAGATCTGACCTGTTTTTCAGTCCTCGGACTTGCTGTGAGGGATATTTGGTTTTCATCGTGGTCTGCCTAACAAAATGTAACCTTTTTTTTGATCCGATTATTTAGGTCACCACTGAGTTTGGAGAAGTGCTTCTAAAGATGACATAGTACGACCTTTAGTGAATAAATTCCATTGACGTTCGTATTACATTGAAGATCATGTTTGCTATCTCAATTATTTTTTAGTGCGGGTTACGTCTGCCTAGAGACATTGTAAAGTGAAGCTGTTGCTTCTGTGGAAAATACACATTGTACCAAAACACTATAAATCACCTATGACCTGTGTTAACATTTTTTCATGTAATTTTCTGTTGTCTTTTAAAGTGTATATTAAAGATTTAGTAAGTGACATCACAATCCAGTTAAGTTCAGAAACAGACAGGGCACCCAATGCAAATGATGAGAACAGACACATTGTTCGGACTGTCCACAAGCAATGTTATATGGCCGAAAAGGCAATCATAAATAATAATAATAATTCATAGGGAACAAAAGATGGAGTTCGCCCTCCATTTGAAAGATAGTTGTTTGAAATTCTACAGAATATTACAAATCCTGGGTAGTGACAGTTCCCCTTTTAGCCTCATCGCCAATACAAGGTAGATACACATGTGCACATTACATGTTTCTAAAATATGGATTGACACTTTATTTGGAGCAAAAAAAATTAAAAAGGTAATATGTTGCCCACAGTGTTAAACAGAACTTCTATAGTGTTCAAAATCGAATCACTGAAAAACTGAATATAAATATCAAAGAAACAAAGCTAAGTAAGTTACAAAATGACACAACATTGAGAAAAGTAAAAACTATGTATGGTATAACATGCTCTGACTAGAAGGGCTGGTGATATTTTTAGCAGTTTTGTATTTCTTTGGTCGATGTTCCTTTTAGTTGAGATTACCTGATCTGCTTTTCTTTTCCAATTTTTTTTTAACACATATCAAGGTTCCTTGTGTCTGGAGTCAAACAATATATACATTTTATGCTTGACTGTTAGAATACTAGGATAACATATTTGACGGTGGCTAAGATGTCAAAGGAACTTTATGTCGTTAACTCTAAATGTTGTGCTGAGGAGGACATCTCACAGGAGGGTGGATTTAAAGTGCCAAAAAAAAGCAGTTTTTTTGATTGTCCAAGGAATTCCCAACACCCATGATTTTTAATCCTCACACGGTTTAACCCATAAATGCCTGAGGTGTATCTCCTGGGTGAGCTTCAATGCATTGAGCTCAGTAAGTGTTTTCAGCACAGAGAGCAAGGGTTAACCATCACTGTGTGGAAATGTACGAATTTCATAACTATGTTGCTGAGGAGACATGTTACTGCAGAACTAACACCTTAACAGGAACTGATAAATATTGCTACTAGCAGTGTGTGGGTGGGTGTGTGTGTTCACTGTGTAGAGTGCATTGTATGTACTGTATGCATTTTGTACATGCTACTGTTTTTCCTTTTTTTTTTTTCAATTCTTTATTTTAAATGTGACAGACATCAGTATTCAGGTTTTGCTACGTTGTGTGGCTTACGCAGAAGCCAGATGTTTCATAGTTAAAGCAGTAATTTGAACGTACATCAGGTCGACCTACGCAGAGGCCAAATTCAGCTCGGTTGTACAATTACGTTTTGTATACTGTAGACAAGACCGGACTCCGTCACTTTTTCATATTTTCACATTTGTAACAACAGTAAATACAGGGCATGCTACTGTTTTTTGTGACCTTCTCATTTTTGTTGTTCGTTCAGTTCGTCCACGTTTCCTTTCACAAAACTTTTCTCGTGTGGACTTGTCTTCTTGACCAATCCCACCAAAAACCTAATGTAATACTTTCAGGTCGTACTATCCAGTGTGGAACATTCTACCTACTTCTTCACTCTAGAATGTACTGTTTGTGTTCTCTTTTATTCTTTCCTTTTATTTTTTTTTAGCTCTTTTGCCCCAATTTGTGTTATTTGGATTTCTGTTCAATATGGTTTGTTGTCAAGTGAATAAACCCCTCAGAGATTTGCACATGCTCCCGGATCCCTGACAACCACCTGTCATACTTTGGCCTTTGGGACACTTCCTAGTTTTCTTAGGTGTACTATTTAAATGAAGTCATACATTATAAACATGCATTCTAGAGCTACTGATTCCATTCCATTTAGTAGGTATGCATGCAACTTACATTCCTAACCTCTCACTCAATTTTTTTTTTCCTCTAAGCTTATTCGTCATGATCACTTAGCTGAGCAATTCAGCTTTAATATACGGCATCTGAACTCTTTAACATTTACTGGGTTATTCACTGAAGTGAGAATTCAAAGTGAATTTTAAATTTAAAGGACCACTATAGGCACCCAGACCACTTCAGCTTAATGAAGTGGTCTGGGTGCCAGGTCCAGCTAGGATTAACCCTTTCTTCTATAAACATAGCAGTTTCAGAGAAACTGATATGTTTATAATAGGGTTAATCCAGCCTCTAGTGGCTGTCTCATTGACAGCCGCTAGAGGCGCTTCCACGCTTCTCACTGTGATTTTCACAGTGAGAAGACGCCAGCGTCCATAGGAAAGCATTGTGAATGCTTTCCTATGGACTGGCTGGATGCGCGAGTGGCTCGTGCCGCGCATGCGCATTCAGCCGAGGAGAGGAGGAGGAGAGTCCCCCGCCCGGCGCTGGAGAAAGAGGTAAATTTAACACCTTCACCCCCTAGAGCCCGGCGGGAGGGGGGCCCTGAAGGTGGGGGCAACCTCAGGGCACTATAGTGCCAGGAAAACGAGTATGTTTTCCTGGCACTATAGTGGTCCTTTAAGGTCAAAGTAGCCCAACTGAAAAAAATCTCTAAGTCAGCTATGCTTTCAGGTCGGTTACTCTGGCCTTAAATTTGAAATTCACTTTACAATCACTTTGATTTTTCACTTTAGTGAAAAACCATGTAAAAAAATATTTTAAATTCTACATAAAACACACGTGTGAGATTATTTCATCCATTTGCAATGATTAGGGAATGCATTTTGTTAGAATTCTGGAGATTTTGTATTCATTTATTGTTTTATTTTATGTTTTCTATCATGAGAAGTACACTGGTAGGTGAGGGTTTTAGTTTAAAATAGCTAGAGAAACACCTAGATGGGGGTGCTAAGGAGGGAGAGTTTAGATAAGCATATCTCTTAACTCCGAAGTGAGGTGCGAAAGAAGGGGTGGGCCCGTGACGTTAAAAGGGGGCAGATCCATCCATAGAATTCACAGACCAGCTTGGATATCATGCCAGCCAATCAGCCTTATCATGCCAGCGAATCAACCTTATCAGCCCACTGAGGGCAGACCCTGTAGGTTTCCTAGTGCCCTGACTATACCATGAGCATATCTAATGAAGCACTAGCGCATTGCTTGTTGGGAAATGTCCCGAAATTGGGATGGTTGAGATGACTGAATAAGCATATCTCCCTTTTCCTTCAGGACAGGATCCATATGTTGAGGAGAGGGGGGGACTTGCAAAACATGCAGAAATCCAACATGGGGCAGTGGTGCTCTGAGTATTGCATCATTTGTGTGGGGGCGAGTTTAAACGCTAGGTGTAAGGGAGGTTTGGTGTCATCCATTCTTATACAAAGTCTTGAATGTCCTTATCACACTTTAAAAGACACTCTGGGAACCATTACAACTTCATCTGAATCTGAAGTTGTTATGGTGCCAGGTGGTCCCTGGCGCTAACTTACTTTCTGGGGTTAAACTGTTAACATAAGTTTTACTCAAAAATTTGCGAAACGGCACCCAATCACTCTGCTCCATCACCTCTGAGGCAGGTCCGAGTCTTCTACCAGAAATGATGCAGTGATTGGGGTTAATGTTTGGGGTTATCATTAGCTCCCCATTCACAGAACGGCTTGATAAAAATGTGTACTTTCTCATGCCGTTTTGTGAATGAGGAGCTACTGATAGGCTGAAAGCATTAGCTGATGCTCTCAGTAGAAGTTGTCCTATATCGTGGAACTAGGAGTTTGGTTTACTCAGTAAACTACGAATCTTAGTTAATTGAAAACTGAATTGCAACATTTAGGCCAAAAAAGCTGATTTGAAGAAATTTGTCAACTCTGGCGGTAGTCACAGTTTGACCAGTTTAACCTTAATACATTGTTTAACAATTAAAACCTAGATAAGGTGACATTGAGGCAGAAAAATATTTTTTGAAGGATCCCTCTGCCGCAATACAGTTCATTCACCAAGTTACTCATTTAGGGTCAGAAAATACCTGATTTGGTAAAGAAATGGCCAAGTCACTTAAGATGGGAATTTCTTCTAATTTGCATGTTATGACATTTTGTTAATGGTCTGTGAATTCACCACGACTCTGTTTAGTGGATTATACAGTTTGTGTTATTTAGACTGTAAACTCTTCGGCCATCCTGTAAAATATTTTATATAAACATGCTGTACTTGCCAGATCTTAGCTCACGGACCAGATCCTCTGTATCATTTGTACTGGTATACAACAAAGTAGATCAAATGTTCTTTATTTTTGTGTGAAAAGAAAAAGGTGCTTTATAATCAGAAGCCCAAATTCTGTTAGCAGCCGTAGCACTTTGTGGGTACTACTATCAACCCCCAAAAGATTTGTACTGGTGTATCTAGATTATAATCCCTACATACTACCAACTGTACAGTTCAGCAGTATACTTGGTCGCTTTGTAAATACTAAGCAATAATAATTCACTCTATACAGCTATTTACTAAACAAAAGAGCCATTCTCTTAGGGGAATTTAATCCTTTGATCGTGCTAAAGGAACTTGTTAAGCTCGCTGTGTTGTATTGATAAACATCATTTTGTTCCTTATTGAGAATATTCGCAAATAATAACAGGGTATCAATTGTCGCAAATTAAAATATTTTAGACCAAAATAGTCAAATTGTAAATCTATCTGATTTGAAAAATCTTGCCATTTTTTTTATTCTGGCCTGAAACGGGAAATTTGACAACCAACGGATAAGTGTGTGTGTGTGTTTATCCCTTCGCCATTGTCCTTTAGTAACTTATGGGGTTAAATTCTAAAAGTAAAGTATACGCAAACCGATAGAGGCGTGTAGTCACACACCTCCTTAGCCTTGGATCTGAGTGGCTTGGAACTGGAGAGGGAGGTGTAAGACATTGTAGCCAAAGACAAGGTGATTTAAACATGTTGATTGTTCCAACATGTGATATTTAACTTTACAATTCATGCACTCCCTGCATGACTGAGAATAATTCCTAACCCCATTGAATGTTTATCTGACTGTACAATTTTCTGGCCTTCAAAGAGTTAACATTCGCCTATTTATTTATCTTAATACTCATTGAATAAAGACATAACTCCTTGGCAGAGCTTAACCAAACTTTGACTCCATGGGTGTTCACGTATACGTCAGCAATGTAAAAAGTAGACTTTGGGAGTGAGAATACTGTTCTGAATTATTTATTTGGGAAGATCTTCTTGTTTGACTAACAATAAATAAAGGGATATTTAAGGGGGACAAATCTTATTTTAAATTACTTTATGCCAAAGCAGTCCTTAAAAAAAGCACCCGTACCAATCAGTATTTAAATATATCTCTGCAGGAAATAAGGCACAGGGTTTGATCTGCTAAACAAAGAATTGCAGTCTGTTCAAAACTGAATTGCAAAAAAAGCTGGTTTGTAAACATTCTGCAGCTTATCTCTTATCACTGCTTGGCAATTTGAGACTGAATTTTGTCCTTTGGGTTAACAGCAGTGATATATTGGGGCTGACAGTATGAATTTAGGAGTCAGTGCCTCACTTTTCGTGTTCCGCTCATCAACAAAAAGAAATGAAATCTCTACAAAAACATGGTGGCCCAACATGGATTACTTGGGACACTTCAAAATGTATTTGCGGAAGTTTCCTGTCAATGTAGAATTGTTAAAATTCTGCTGTTTATGGTCTGAATAATTTTGCATTTCAGCTTTAAACTTACCACATTTCGGGGGGCGTGGCTAACCGAGCAACAGAGTGGACGCAAATCTCTGGAGCTCCGAGGAAGAAACTTAAATATTGAGAATCCCCAGAAATATTGAAGCCCCACAGGCGACAAACTTACCCACCCTCCAACAGAGACTGCCATGGGACGAAAAAATAAAAAATACCAGCCCCCAGCGACACCGAAAATGCCAGACATCAGGCTCTCCTTTGAGAGACCTGCAGCCGCAACCGCGGCTCCCGCCAAAATGGCGCCCGCGGCCCGGGCAGAAATGGAGGCCTCAGACGCATCCCAAGAAGAGGGAGACACATCCTCTTCACCCGAACCAGGAGAAGATTACCCAGAAACGGATTCCGAGGAGGACTCATCCCCAATGACTAAGGGAGATATGAAACACCTCCTGCAAGAAATAAGGCAAGTCTGGAAATCGGACCTGAAAGAGGCCCAAGCAGACATAGGGGACCTCCGCAAGAGGATCTCCGAAATTGAAAACAAAGAGACAAAACGGGAACACCAGATGCAGGACACCCACAACCAAATAGAGGACCTAGCCTCCAAAGTGCAGAGACTTACCAGGACGGTGACCGCACTGGAATCCCGCCACAGGCGCAAGAATGTCCGCATGCGGGGCATACCAGAAACGGTGAGCGACGATGCTCTGCTACCCTTCACACAGAGACTGGTGGCCTCGATGGGCCTAAAGAACAAAGATACCAAAGGGATGGTGGTCTCGGCGTTCCGAGTACGGAAAGCGGCAACAGCGCCCCAAGGGGCCCCGAGAGACACAATAGTTATCTCCAGAGACATAACAGTGAGAGCCGCTATCCTCAACAGGTCCAGGGAGATAAAGTCATTCCGGCTCGAGGGCTGCTGCGTGACAATCTATGGAGATCTTCCCTTCGAGGTACTAGCGGCAAGGAGACAACTGGCTCCAGTAGCCAAGAAACTGAGGGAGGCAGAGGTCCGGTACCGCTGGGGAGCAGACGGAACGCTGAATACCCAAAGAGGGAGCGAGACTCTTACACTATCGCCCGGAGAAGATCCCACGGCGTTCTGGAAGGCCATAAACCTACCGGGCGAAGAACCACAAAGCACTGGGGCCTGATCCTGAGAGTATCGACAAGGAGAGAATGAGAGCCTGCGAGCAGAGATGCCCTGAAACAAGGACTGACCCGCCACTTGACTGACCCCATATCAGGCAACACGACCTATAGACCACACAAGACTCACATAAAAAGGGAGGGAGACGGCCTCACACCGGGACGAATCGGCAAGTATCCCAGGCCACTTCGCCCCTAAGACATAACATAAGACACAACACGAGACACAGCACCACATAGACCAGACGCCTAGCACCATGACTACACGAGACTACACAACATAGATAACACAAAATAACCCACAAGAGACGAGGACACACACCAGACTATAACAAGACCCATCAGAAGGCAACCCATGTGTCATGTACGAATGTACAGCAGAACTTTACAATGAATGACTTATAGACGAGGCACAGAATAACGCTTGCCTCCATGACATACTCTGCATTAGTTGTATTCTTTGATGCAAAACCTCAATAAAATACAAATTAAAAAAAAAAAAAAAAAAAAAAAACTTACCACATTTCACTGTGCAGTGAATTGTAAGATGTTTGGTGGTGATCTAAAAATGAGACAACATGTTTAGTGAATTATGTTGCAGATATGTGAAATGTGTAGAGTCTATTCACTTCAGATTTTAGAGAACTGAAGCCCAAATAACCGAGCTGTGACTGTAGACCGTTCCTTTAAATCGTCTATTATTGTCTGAAGTTTCTAATTCAGTCTTCAATTCATCACAATTCACAGTTTAGTCAGTCCCAGCAGTCCTGCTCTCAGTGGGACAGTCCTGCTTTCGGGTTCCTGTCACCCCCGCCCCACCTCAGTTCCTTGATGACCCGCATGTGGGGAGACACCCCAGAACTGTCCCTGGGGAACACAGCACAAGCGCATTGTTAGTTCACTCTCTTCATGGTCCTGGAGGATGGGGCCAGGCAGGCTGTCATTTTCACGTGGGTCCTCCCATTATGGGCATCACCAGTGAAGATGGTTGCATCACTACTGACGCCCTATCAGGGCACCGTCCCGAATTGTTGGGAGCTATGAGTTTATTGAATAACCTTGTGTGTGTATTGGAGAATTTGGAGACCTCAGATGGGTCGATTATTACAGGTCCATGAAAACATTCTTCATGAATCAGGAAATGCTGTCCTTCTGTGATTTTCTGACACACAAGATTTAATAGGTTTTTCAGAGACACTCAGAAGGTGCCCAAAAGGTAGATCCCCAGATGTTGGAGAACTACAAATCCCATAATGCTTTGCAAGCATTTAAAATGCTTTAGAACAGGGGTGCCCAAAAGTTAGATCCCCAAATTGTGGAACCACAACTCCTGTGATACTTTGCATGCCTTTGGAATGACACAGCATCATGGAAGCTGTAGTTCTACAACATCTGAGGATCTATCTTTTTGGCACTCCTGGTATAGAGTATTAAAAATAAACCAGTTCATGGCACTTTACACGCTTCCTGCTGGCTAAGTATTTACTATTGAATGGTAGGTGTGTGTAAGTCTGGGGAGCCCTATTCAGATATTTTAAGTTTTATATAAATTAATTTATCCTAAATGCTATGCTTTAGTTGGCATAATGGCCGTCTGAGAGAAAGATTTGTAGCATAGAATTTTATTAAGATATTATAGTTTGGAGAATGAATTGGTACCTTCGGGGAGGGAATAAACACTATCAGGGTTATTCAGGAAGGAGAGAATTCCACATGAATGTCAAATTTAAGGTCAAAACAGCCGAACTGGAAAAATACTCTAAGTCAGTTTGGCTACTCTGGCCTTAAATTTGAAATTCACTTTGACTTCACTTTAAATTCTCACTTTCGTAAGTAACCCTTTATGATTTTCCTTTTACACCAACTCCATCCCATGTTTTGGGGGGTCACCTAACATGATGAACCCTCCTAGGCAAATCTATGGTTCCCACATCTGATACGTATTCTCGTAGTGGCTGTGCATCTGTCGCATTGAAAACAACCATCTACATACATATAGCAGCCATTCCCATAGTCCATTAACCGTACATAGGTACCCAATCAAAATAGTTCTTGCAAAAATTCTGTGACATTCATATATAAGAAATATAATGATGTCAGTTTTAGTAGCTGGGCTGCTGCTGAATTAATAACTGGGTCAATAAATGTACTGGAAATGCTGTGTCTGTTAATGTAAAATGTGTGGATCTTGCGTCGTTTCTGTAGATATGACGAGTTGTCCTTTTTACAGGTTACAAGTACTTGCTACTTACTTGCGGAGAAACCTTTGCCGACGCTGAGAAAGGAATCCATTGTGGTTTGACGACCAATGGAAAAGTCTCTTAATGAGTTAGAGGGCAGTGCCACCGGGGAGTCCAGCCTTGGTCTGATACCTGCTGAAGTCACATCTCGCCCCACCTGGGGAAGCAAAGCACAGTACATTCTCGCTCAGGTTGGCTTCTCTGTGGGTCTCGGCAATGTGTGGAGGTTTCCTTATTTGTGCCATCAAAATGGTGGAGGTGAGCTTATTTTTTTTTAAATTGTGTTGTTAACCTGACTTGGGGTAAGAAATTCTATTGTTTTTTTACTAAACCGTGAATTTAAAGCAAATTTCAAATTTAAGGCCAGGGTTCCTGAATAGAAAGCATAGCTTTTAAAAAAAAAAAAATGGCTTATTATTTTAGGTATATATTTGCCGGAGTTCTTGGAGAACTTTTAGGTTTAGGGTGTTTAGGGTTCATGGGGTTTAGGGTTAGGTAAATGGCACATAGAGGTAGGATTAAAAAGTGTTTAGAGTTAGAAGAGATCTCCGTGGTAATGGAATACTTCCTGGTATGAGCAAAGCACAATGCAAGAAAAATCAAATCCTGAGCTTTTGCCGCAACTGTAAGAACTTCAAAGGTGTGAATATTTTCATTTGTTGTATTTCTTTTCATATTTTAAAGTATTATATAATTACAATAAATACATTTTTATTGAGATTGGGCAAAGAAATTAACATACACATGTCACAATGATAGCAGAAAAAAACTGCTGCCGATAAAAAGAGAAATTATGAGCTTATTATATTCGACAATATAAAGGCTTGAATAGTAAATGAAACGTAACGCAAGTATCCTACAACGACCATAGGATACCGAGACAGGATCCGCAATCAGTCCCGGTATTACCAAGCCATGAGGCCTAAGTGCAATCTTAGGGAAATTAAGTTTATCTTGACAGATCGGTCATGTATAGATCCAAACTATGCATAGTTTGGAAGAAGGGAAGATTTAAAAAAAAGTACATAATTGAGAATTCACAATATTACGATAAATGGGGGTGTTAAAGCCACATTGAATCTACACTTACTTACGTAGATAACTAACTATCATGTACGTCTTTGGAAAATCCAAGTGAATTCTAAGTGAATTACAAATTGAAGAACAAAGTGGCATACAAATGATTTTTTAAATTTATTTTTTTATTTAAACTTTGGCATAAAATTTTAAATTTGTTTTAAATTCACGACCATTTACACTTTAAGTAATAAACCAAATGGTGTCGGGGTCATTATATCAGTGTTGATGTGAGACAGAATATACATTTAACAACTAGGCACCCTGTGCTACGCACTTCGTTTCTGTCTTATCTGGTAGGTACAAACTGTGCTAACACAAGCCATTGTGATTGTGATTATACCAGTACTGGGCTTATCAAATGTAACCAAAGAACTGACTCACATGATTTCAAAACACACACACACATGTTCCCAGAATTCTACATTCACTCAACTATGTTTATATTATGTCATTATATACCAACCCAGCATGTTCCTTCTAGTAGAGGGTGTGTCTGTGTGTATAAATGAGTAAGGAAGAATGTATGTAAAACACAGGTTTATTCACTGAAGCCTTAACACCCCCAGGGTGGATATCAGAAATGTTCTGATACTATCTAGACTGCAAAAATCCAGGCATTGTTGACAAGATTTATCAAGGTCCGGAATTTGCAATACAACCTCTAATTGAATGTAGATTGGATTTCTGATTGTCCTTTTGCAATCGAATGGCTGCAGATTGTGGTCAATTATAATACAAGCTAATACGTTGCAAAATTCTATCTTTAATGCCATTTAGATATAAAATGCATATTTTAGAAATATTATGTATGAAAGTAATATTGTTTTGTTTTTTTTGCCTCCTTGCTGCGTATGTTTCTACTGGCCCAATATAGCAGGTTTCTATCGTTTTGCTGGCAAAGTGCAGGTTAATTTATTTCGTGCATTTGCTTTTTACTGGATTTGTTTAGAGTGAGTCTAGTTGAAATTTGGTGACTGGTAAATATACAAATATTATATTTTTATGTAATATTCACATTTCAGAATGATTTAAAATAGAACCGGATGGCACTGTTTGAGGGTGTGCTTACTCAGTTTGAAATTACTAAATGTCAAAAATATTTGTAATTTGGTTGAGATTGGTTTATCTTAACCAAATAGCCTCTGTGTTTGTCTGTGTATATGAGTAAGGGAGAATGTGTGTGTGTGTGTGTTTGTGTGCCCTGTAGAGTGCAGCAGAGTGAGTTTAAACTTTATTAACGTGTTCGTCCCTACCCTTTCCTGCTGCTGCAGCGCTCCCAGCTGGCATCTTAAGTAACCAGCAATATTTACATTTATTGAGGTAGGCCAAACATTTGTCCTTTAAAAAAAGTGTTCTTTTGAAAATTCTGTGCTGCATTGGTTCACTGTTTTGGTTCCATGTTTTAACATTCCAATGGGTTTTTCAGGATCCTTCCTTTTGTTGTACTTTTTGTTACTCCTCATTATTGGCATACCCCTCTTCTTCCTGGAACTGGCTGCAGGGCAGAGCATTCGCCAGGGCAGTATCGGTGTCTGGAAACACATAAGCCCTCGTCTGGCTGGCATTGGTTTCGCTAGCTGTGTGGTGAGTAGCACGTTGTGTCCTGTCTGGGATTAAAAGTGAATTCAAAAATGAATTTCAAATTTAAAACCAAATTAGCCGAACTGTAAAAATTCTCCGAGTCGGCTGTGTTTCCAGTTGGAATTTTAATGTGAAATTTGGCTATTTCAGAATGGATTTTGCAATTCAGATTTTGAGTCACTACAATTCACAGTATAGTGAACAGCCCTGAGAGAACAGCTGGTGGGCAACTGTATGCAAAGTGGCGAATTTTAATAGAAAAATTTAACTGGCCATAGAGCCATTAATATCACCTGTTTGTGAATCGTATCCTTTTATTCCTTATATTAAACAGTAGTTAATAAATAAAATACAGACGGAATACTAATATTGTTGGCTTGTTCTACTGTTGTTTTTTTTAATAGCCCTGTAGCAGTTTAGTGAATAATCCTTTGTTTGTTACTTGTATTCTACATGGAGTTTAACCCCGTAAGGACACAACTTTTGGAATAAAATGGAATGGAAAACCATCATTAATAACAAAAAATATGAGACACCATTAGCTAAAACATGTATTTTGCTGACCATAAAATTGTCAAAAAAAAGCAAAGCTGTGGTTTTTGTGACTGGTTGGTTTATCGTCTTTGGGCTCAAGTCTGTTTCCTACCTTGTAGGGTAAAAAAAGGCTTTTAAACAAAAGACTAATTAACACGATCTGCAGATTATCTCATAATAGTCTTTTGCATTTTATGTTTAGGGGGCTCTTCGGAGTTCTTTAGTCGATTATTTTTTAATTTAATGGATTGACCTATATCTATAGAGCAACTCTGTCTAATGTACGGTATGTACACACCTGAATCCGCTTTACCTTACCTCTTAAATGTAACAATCCTGTTTCCTTAGATCAAGTGACATTTAGATGAGCACATGTATCTATTTTTTGCTTGGGAGGGTGTGTATATTTTTGTGTGATGAATGTATAAAGTGTGCAATATCGCCATCTAGTGTTTACAGTCATACATGCACGATGTTACGGTATAATCAATGTACGCAGGGCCGGATTAACATAGGGGCTGATGGAGCTGCAGCTCCAGGCCCAGGCCCATGGAATAGGCCCATTTAAAAAAAAAAAAAAAAAAAAAATGTTTTTACTTTTTTTTTATTTATTTTTTTACACACTACTCTTGGGTTTGCCACCTGACTGGTATTTTACCAGCACAGCCGGTATTTGGGTCTGCCTGGCTGTGCTGGTATTGTAGTAATACCGGCAATACAAATGCAGATATTTTTCTCAGTTTAGAGATTACTCTGCAATACCAGCACCAGCCAGTTGGGGTCACTGCGTGTGGAGAGAGGCAGGGATAGGAAGTTACAGGATATTCCTCCCTGCCTCTCTCTACTCACTGATCTGCGGGGGAGCAGCTACACAGCACAGAGTTCAGACAGCAGCTCCCAGTCTGCAGACAGACAACAGCTCAGGGAAGTGAAGGATGGGGGGGAAAGGCAGCAGGGAAACATGGGGACACTGAGAGACTAGGGGACACTGTAAGACATAGGGGCATGTGTCTCCCAGCCAATGTCCCTAGTGTCTCCCTAGTGTCCCCGCGGCTCCCAGTGTCTGTGTCCCCATGTCTCTAGAGTCTCATTGTCCCCATGTGTCTCAGTGTCCCCATGTCTCCCAGTTTCCCTATATCTCCCAGTCCCTAGTGTCTCAGTGTCCCCATGTCTCCCAGTGTCCCAAAATGTTTCAGTGTCCCCATGTCTCCCAGTGTCCCCATGTCTCTCAGCCAATGTCCCTAATGTCTCAGTGTCTCCACGGCACCCAGTGTCCCCTAGTCTCCCAGTGTGTGTGTCCCCATGTCTCCCAGTGTCCCCAAATATCTTTCTCCCATTGTCAATATGTCTCCCAGCCAGTGTCCCTAGTGTCTTAATAACCCCATGTCTCCCAGTGCCCCCAAATTTTTCAGTGTCCCCATGTCTGGGTCCACAAGGGCCCCCCATGTCTCCCAGTGTCCCCATGTCTCCCAGGGTCTGTGTCCCCATGTCTCCCAGTATCTGTGTCCCCATGTCTCTGTGTCCCTAGTGTCTGTGTCTCCATGTCTCCCAGTGTCTCTATGTCTCCCAGTGTCCCCATGTCTGTATCCACAAGTGCCCCCATGTCTCCCAGTGTCCCCAAGTGTCTGTGTCGCCAGGTGTGTCAGTGTCCCCATGTCTCACTGTGTGCACATGTCTCACTTTGTCCACATGTCTCTCAGTGTACACTAGTATCCTAGTGACAAGGGAAACACTGAGACATAGGGACACGGTGAGAAATGAGGACACTGAGACACTGGAAGACTAGGGGACTGGGCGTCCAATTCTTTGGACAGACATGCCCCCCTTTTTGGGCATGTTTGCCCTTTTGGCAGTTCTGATCATGCGATGCGCGACACTGGCCCACCCTTTTACCCTGCCCATTGACTTCCTGCTTCACTGGACACTGCTGTTAGGGGGTATGGATTTACTTGAAAGATGAAAGCATACATTAGAGAGAGATTAGCATAGAGTATGTGTATTCTTATAGCTGCATCCTTTGAGTTTCCCTCCACTGTTTTAGTGTTTTTGGTCGATAAGATTCTGTAATTAGGCCCCATCATAATTGTCAGCACCAGACCCACTGGGCTCTTAATCTGGCCCTGAATGTACGGGATACTTCTATCTGACCAATTGAGTTACCCACTTTGATATTAAATTAATAGGTGTGTGAGTCTCATCTCCGCAATATTTAAATTCATTATTCTCTCAATTAGAATTTTAAATGCAATAAAGTTGGTATTTTTCACCATCCCCTTCCATTGGCCTTATACCCATTGAGCCATTAATATCACCCTTTTGTGAATCCTATCCTTGTATTCCTTATATTACACAGTAGTTTAAAATCCAAATGGAATATTAATATTGTCTCCTTGTTCCTCTGTTATTTTGTAGGTGTGCTCCTTTGTAGCCCTGTATTACAATGTGATCATTGGATGGAGTCTGTTCTATATGTTTAATTCCTTCTACTATCCTCTACCCTGGGAGAACTGCCCAATGCTTCCAAACCAGACAGTGGAAGGCGAGTATAAAGATTATGGAGTTGTGAAAAGTGGCTCCAATTTGACAAAATATATGCTTATCTGCATGTATCTGCATTTAAAATAAAAATCTAACCTACCTATGTCAAAATGTTGGGGTATTTTTTACTCTAATGTCAGTCATCCTTAACTGATGTTTGATATCAGTGGAACGAACGACATGCCAACAATTATTTTGGTTTGCCTTTCTTTGCCTTTTGTGGTTATGCTATCCTGCTTTTATGATTTTATGTATAACTTTGGAAAGAAAAACTGTTTCCAGGAACACAATTAATTAGATTTAGCCTTTAACTAAAAAAATTACCTTTAACTGCATTTTGACAGATCCAGATCAAGAACACTAGTTTATATGCTACATTTTATCAAAGAAAATAAAAATGTAGCCTTTAACCCCTTAAGGACACATGACGTGTGACATGTCATGATTCCCTTTTATTCCAGAAGTTTGGTCCTTAAGGGGTTAAGCAGGCCACACTCACCAGGGTTGCGTTTCTACTTATCGGAGTTCAAATTTTGCTTGCCAATGGCTAGTGATGAGTGAACATTTTAAACCTGCTTTAAAGGGTACCCTCTCCCTCCCACCCCCCAATACCCGGTTACTGAAGGGGTGAAAACCCCTTCAGTCACTTACCTGAGGCAGCGACGATGTCCCTCGTCGCTGTCTCCTCCTCCGCGCCGCTCCTCCTACTGATTCCGTCGGCCAGTGGGCGAGACTGATCCCGCCCACCGGCTGAGGAGACCTAAAGATTTTCAATGCTTTCCTATGGGGAATTGAGCGATGCTGGAGGTCCTCACACAGCGTGAGGACGTCCAGCGACTCTCTAGCAAAGAAAATCTTTGCTAGAAATCAGGAAGTTCCCTCTAGTGGCTGTCTAGTAGACAGCCACTAGAGGAGGAGTTAACCCTGCAATGTAATTATTGCAGTTAATAAAAAACTGCAATAATTAAACTTACAGGGTTAGGAGTAGTGGGAGTTGGCACCCAGACCACTCCAATGGGCAGAAGTGGTCTGGGTGCCTGGAGTGTCCCTTTAAGTCCCCCCTTCCCAAGAATTTCACTTCTACAAATCTGGGTTTCGATACATAAGAAAAATTGGTGTTTATTTTTTTTTGTAGAAGTTGTTGAGCAAGAGGAAAAATTCATCACTTCGTGTAGAAGAATAAAACTATAACTCCATAGTTAGCTAGGCTTGGAGATACAATAGTGTTTTAATGAGTACATTGTCTACAGCCTTACAAGGGAAAAAACTCAACAAATATTTTATCTATAGTGCCAGAGTGCGCCAAGAGTTCTCCCACTACATACTTCTGGTACCGGTCTGCCCTAAATATAACCGATTCCATCGAAGGCTCTGAAATGAATTGGCCAATGACTGGATTCCTTATTCTGGCCTGGTTCTTAGTTTGTGGTGGAATGATCAAAGGAATCAAGTCATCTGGAAAAGTAAGTCTTGCACACATTTTTATTTTTTGTGCGTGTTGAATTCTGTGTTCTTCATTCACTTAACATGGAATTATTTTAATTTGTGGGAACAGCAAAATTCACTTTGAAATAGACAACTGTTAGCTGATTTTCCAATTCTGATATTACAGCAAAAATCTTGCTGTTTCCTTGCCTATTCTCAACAAATCCTAGTTTAGTGAATAAATGTAAATGTATGTGAGCGAATAAATTAAGAAAAAAGCTTTTGATGGAATCTAAATAAACTTGGACAAAATCATCTGTCAATTATGTACATTTCTATGCTTTTTTTTTTTTTTCCTTCTACTGGCAATGTCGAACTCTTCCAATACCCTAAAAATCCCACTGCTGGTAGCCAGCTGACCCCTTGTCAATTTTCTTCTAAAATTGGAAATTAATTTACACTCATGCATGAAACACCATAACTTTCTTATTTGTAATTTGGAATCATAGAACTCTGCATCTTGGCTGTAGCTTGCTGCACAATTAAAGGGGTGCTCTAAACACCATAACCACTTCAGCTAATTGTAACGGTTATTGAGCATTGTCTTTGGTAGTCATCGTCCAGCCCGTTTTCTTTGGCACCCCAGCACAGAAACCCAGGTCCCTCTACAGCCGTCCACAATAAATCCCACCTTTCCCCCCCTAAGCCAGCCAACCTTGGATAGCAGTGGTAAGCTGAAATTGCGAGGGGCTGGATGTAGCCCCCATCAGCAGTACTCGTTATGATACTTAGAGTGACCCTTAAAGATGGCTTCTCCCTACACTTTTTTTTTTTTACAATATTTGTTTGACTTTAATCAGATTTTGTAGCAGTGTTGCAGACGTCAATAAACAGATGAAATTAGTATCTTGTAATACCTTTTTTATTGGACTAACAGAATTTTGGAATTACACGCTTTCAAAGAACCTCCCTTTCTTAAGTTTAAAGCATTTCTGAGCAAAAACAATGATCTTTATGAAGATAATTTGTGTCTCTCTTTCTATGTATATTCTTTCCCATTTAAATATTCTGGCATGTCAAGTCATTGGTTGGTGTTTCCTCTATCTTGTCTTTTTTAGGTGATGTATTTTAGCTCACTTTTTCCTTACGTGGTTCTGTTCTGCTTCCTGATCCGAGGTTTTCTGCTAGATGGAGCTGCAGACGGAATTCGTATCATGTTTACACCAAAGGTACCCTTTTTTTGTGCCCACGTAAATTATTCAGTGAGGATTGTAAATGCCAAAGAAATTGTTAGTCCTAAAAAATTGGAATTTAAACGATCAATTGAATAGTTATTTAACCTTTTCAAGAGGACTTTGCTGAATTCGCAATGATCCCTGACAGTGACTTTGCTGCTGAGGGTCCAGGGACCCTCAGCAGGTAAAGGTGAGATTTACTTGCCTCAACCTGTCCCTTGTGGGTGCTGCCATCTTCTTTGGTCTGCTCCTTTTCAGCTCCTAGCACTTCAGTCAACGACACTGTGGTATGCGCAAAAATACAGCATTGAGGTCTTTGAAGGATCCTGCAGGACCATGGGGTCCTCCGTAGTCACAACCAATTCCCTGCAGCTGTTGGGATTGACACTTAGAATCTGCCTTAAGTCGAGGAAAGTCAGACGGAGGAGAAATGTGTCGTTATAATAAGGGCTAGCCATTGGTCATCATGAGTTAATTGCATTTTTAGAAGCAAAAATGTAGAACCATACATTGTTTTTAAAACTGACAGAGCCATGCAAGATGACAGTTGTGATCAATTATGAGGTTTATTCTTAATTGTGTAATTAGCAACTCTGGAGGGACCTCTGCATATCAGAGCTTTGTGAATAGGCCCTACAGAGATCTTAACAACAGGTCGATTTACCACTGTTTCTTCTTTAAAGGCTTACACTACGACCATTTCTGCTTTTTGAAGTGCTCATGGTGGTAGGAGTATTTATATACAGTGTTATTCTACTTGACACTAAAAAGTTTTGGAGAAACCCTTTAAGTGTAGCAGTGGCATACAACATCACTCAAGAGGTTAAAGTACCTAGCTAAATTGTTATGACTTCCCGAAGAAGGGGCTCAGTGTATTTCATACCCTTTAAATCTTCTTCTAGCTGGAGATCTGGAAAGATGTACAAGTTTGGCGCCAGGCGGCAACACAGGTATTCTTTGCCCTGGGCTTAGGCTTCGGAAGTGTGATTGCATACTCCAGCTACAACGACCGCTACAACAACTGCCACTTTGATGCCATTCTTGTTTCTTTCATCAACTTCATGACCTCTATTCTGGCAACACTGGTGGTGTTTGCAGTTCTAGGATTCCGGGCCAACAGGATCGCAGAGATATGCGTTAAAGAGTGAGTTTCATTCTTTCTTTCGTTATTTCACCACTTCCCTGGAGAAAAAAAATGTGTATATATATATTTAGATATAAAATGTGTGTGAGATAGAATGCATTCTATGATATTAAAGGGCATTCTCTATAAGGGGGTAGTAGTTATTCTACAAAATATTTTTTTTTTAACTCTGACATATATTTGTAAAACTCTTTATGCCTTGATGTAACCAAATTAGGGTTGCGGTATCTTCCATGTTTTTTTGAATATCTTTATAGATTGGTGTAAATATATCACATGAGAATGTCTGCCCTGTAGAAATTATATTCAGCAGGTGGAAAAAAATTAATCAACTAAGAAGGGGTTCGAACCATCTTGATTATTAGACACTCCAAGCACCATGCCAATGTTGCCTTCCCAGACTGGCTTATAAATGTAGACATTTGCAAAACTCAGTTATAAGCCACCCCCTGTACAAGTGACATCAAAGGGAGGAAGTGTTACTTCCTACTGTGCAGTATCTGTTTCATCCAACTTTTGTGCTTTGGACATGAAGAAGGATGTACCTCTCTCAACCATTGGAGAGGCCTGAGCTGAGGACGTGTGTATAGTCTGTGTCTTTTGGAAAAAAAATTAATTAAACTGGACCGGTTTTAGACTGATAGCACCTATGCTGTGTCTACTATTAGTTTACAACATAATAATCTTCAGTGAATGGAACTGCAGTGGAGGGAATAAATAACTATTCCATAAACTACTGTTAGACAAGAGTTTATGGGATATAGCCAAATCACATAGGTTAGAATTAGGGCTGATTGGAGGAGCCTCTTTCTAGTCAAAGAGGAGCATTCCAGCTAATTATATTTGCAGGGTTATTCACTAAAGTGAGGATTCAAAGGGAATTTCAAATTAAAGGTCAATATGGATGGGTTGGAAAAAAATCTTTAGAGACACTATAGACACAGAACCACTACAGCGTAATGTAGTAGTTCTGGGGTCTATAGCCTGTTCCTACAGAGAAAAGGCAGTGTTTACATTGCAGCCTAGTAACACCTCTAGTGGCAGTCACTCAGACGGCCACTAGAGGTGCTTCCTATCTCAGTGCTGCACAGTGTAGAGCACCTACGTTCAGTAGCTCCACTCTCTACATGGAGTCAATGAGGAGATGCTGACTAGTGTGGTGTTTTGCTGTGCATACGCAACAGCCTCCCAATGCTTTACTAGGGGAAAGTATTGGATTGGTTGATATCATCAAGATTAATGATCTCAGCAACCGAGGCGGCGTGTCGGCGGGGCCAGCCACAACTAGACTGGCATTACTGAGATCTAAGTGGGGCCGGGAGGCTGTATAGTTAAAGGAACACTATAGTTTCGGGAATACAGACGTATTCCTGACACTATAGTGTTACATTAAGTCAGTTCAGCTACTCGGCCTTAAATTTGAAATCCACTCTGATAACCATTGTCACATCCAGAGCAGTGACAGTTCCTTGCAAGGCATATATATATATATATATATTTTTTTTTTATTAATATAATTTTGGAAAAAATAAAAATGTCCAGCAGAAATATCTAGGTTCATAGATCCTTTATTAAGGTGACAAAGAAAAAAAGTGACGTTTTTTCTTTGGCACCTTAATAAAGGATTTGTGGACTTAAAGGGAAACTCCAGTGGCAGAAAAACGATCCGTTTTTCTGGCACTGGAGGGTCCCTCTCCCTCCCACCCCCCAATCCCCGGTTACTGAAGGGGTGAAAACCCCTTCAGTCACTTACCTGGGACAGCGGCGATGTCCCTCGCCGCTGTCTCCGCCTCCGCGACGCTCCTCCTAGTGATTACGTCGGCCGGTGGGCGAGACTAATCTCGCTCACCGGCCGAGGAGACCTAATGCGCATGCGCGGAAATGCCACGCATGCGCATTACGTCTCCCCATAGGAAAGCATTGAAAAATCATTTCAATGCTTTCCTATGGGGTTTTGAGTGACGCTGGAGGTCCTCACACAGCGTGAGGACGTCCAGCGACGCTCTAGCACAGGAAACCTGTGCTAGAAACTATGAAGTGACATCTAGTGGCTGTCTAGTAGACAGCCACTAGAGCTGGAGTTAACCCTGCAATGTAATTATTGCAGTTTATGAAAAACTGCAATAATTACACTTGCAGGGTTAAGGGTAGTGGGAGTTGGCACCCAGACCACTCCAATGGGCAGAAGTGGTCTGGGTGCCTGGAGTGTCCCTTTAAGGGATTTCTATTTTTTTTTACCATGCAACCTCAAAAGATTAGAGTTTCATTGTTTATTTTCATATAATATTAGCACAACCTATAGCCAACTTAATGGTATTACTTATATGTGATTGGTTAGTACTTTCCATAAGCTTATCTCATTCTATTGTTTTTATTTTTTCTTCTTCCCTGTTATAAGAAATGTATGGAAAGTTTCTAACTTTTCCCTCAATACAAGTGGTCCAGGGCTCTTGTTTCCAAGCGAGAACATCACTGTTGCAGACTACAGCAAATGGTATGAGGAGGTGAATCACCAATTGCCATTAGAGAATCTTGGGATATCACACTGCAGAGTGGAAGACGAGATGAACAAGGTGCGGAAGACCCTCTTTTCAACTGATGTTCAGATAATTTCTAAAAGATGTAACAATCACAGCAAGTGCAGGTGTTCCCAGTTTGGCTAACTGCACCATATACACAGACTCCCCATGTGATGTCAATGGCTAGAAGATTGCGGTTCTGGCACTGCAGATTAAAACTCCCAAAGACTGTGCTGAAATTTAACCAAACTTCCAGCACAATCAAAATTGTGTTCATGAGACAACGCTTGGACAACTATGTTTCATGTAGTATCTGATTTTTAGCAAACTGTTGCCAAGTAGCAGAACCTCTGTTTCAATATCTTGCCATTTCCCATCAGCACTTGCAAGTGTCCTTTAGAAGATCTGATAGGGTTGTCTCTCTCGTGACCAGGTGCCATCATGGAAATGATAAGAGCCAAATTTAAGCGAAAAGAACTGATTTGGAAAAAATCTCTATCTCCGATACAGTCACAGCTGGGCTATTATAGCCTAAATATTGCAATTTGCTTTCAGTTCTTCAACATGTTGGTGTTCATTGAATACAACCCTATGAATTCTCTTCTGAATTCAGATGAGATTTCGTCTTGCAGTGCAGCCTCTCCTGGGTGTGAGAGACGCCTCAAAAAGAAAATTAGATGTTCAATTTTTTTTTAGTTTTGTGTTCTGTCAATTTGCCCTCCTATCTTACTGTACTACAGTCCTGCTCTTCAGTCTTTCTGTACATGCACAAGGATTTCAAGACTCTAATTGAGTTTTTGGAGTTTTATTCGGTCAACATAAAAATGAACTGAAACGTTTTCCATCCCAAATAAAGACCAAATTTGAGGGACTAAAAAAAAAAAAATCCCTAAAATGGCGTCTCAGACTTGGAAACCTTTTATTTCTCAATTGTCAATCGTGAGGTAGAGTTCAGACCATGAGCTCCTGGCTAGATCCTCTCTGTGTACTCATGTGTCCACCCATGCCCAACTCAAGTCATCATGAACAAGGCATGGAGGGTACGGAAGCCCAGCACACCTCCTTTTTTTTAGGCTCTACTTGAATACACACAGATTCAAGAAATTAATTCCTTTATGTGTATAGTGAAAAATTCTTGTGGACATGTTTTTTTTTTTTTGCGTTTTGATATTTCCTCATTAGCATCTCTTGTTTTTCCAACAGGGTGTAGAAGGCACTGGGCTGGCGTTTATTGTCTTCACTGAAGCCATGACCCTCTTACCCGCTTCTCCATTTTGGTCTGTACTATTTTTCCTTATGTTGCTGAACTTAGGACTTAGTACAATGTTTGGAAATATGCAAGGAATCATTACCCCGCTGCTTGATAATTTTCCAAAATTACTGAAGAGGAAAACGTTATTCACAGGTAATCACATTTTTGAAGGTTATTTTGAATTAAATGTATAAAAGTTGTATTAGGAGTCGTGCATTGTCATTGTCAGGATTTGTGTACTGCCTTCCTAGTTTGTTCATTAAACCAGGAACTGCAGAGAATTCAAAAGGAAATTGGACATTCTAGAGCAGCGATGGCGAACCGATGGCATGCGTGCCACAGCTGGCATGCCGAGCCCTCTCTGTGGGCACGCAGCCATAGGTCGGGAATGCAGAGTAGCAGGGCCGATCCTGGTTGGGTGCACCATGCCCAGGTGCCAGAAGGGGCGGGGCACCCCCAGGGCAGTGGAGTTGTGGGGGGCAGAGGGAGCTCCAAATATGATGCTATCCAGGGTTCTGCACTAGGTGAGGGTCTTCTCAGCCTCTTTCTAGCACAGCACTGAGTGTGCTCTCTCTTGGTGCCGAGCAGCTACTTGAAATATGTTGCTCGGCGCCGAGTGTCAGCCTGCTTGATACGCACCACTCGCTGATAGGAGGTGTATGGCCAGCAGGGGAGCTCCATATGAGCACTACCTGTAAAGCTCCCTTGCGCGCCCTGTAGAGATCCCAGGAGCCGGGATGTGACGTAATTTTGTCTAGGGCTATACAGGAAGTGCTCATATCGATCAGAGCTCCCTCAGAGGTACACAGCAGCAGCCCACACTGGACACCAGGGTGGATCCACCCTAGTGCTCCTAAAGGTAAGGTGATTGGGTGGCAAAAAAACAAAACCCCAAAAAACAACGAATTAAAAATATTAGTATGTGTGTGAGAATATCTGTGAGTGTGTGAGATTGTGGTTGTTTGTGTGGCTCAGTGTTTTTGAGTGTGTTTCATTATGTGTGTATGTGACCACAATACTGTCCCCAGTTCCCCCACTAAAACTTTAATCCCCAACAATACTGTTCATAACCTCCCCAACCTAAAGCCCCCCACTTATTAAACTCACACTAAAGCCCCAATCCCCACAATACTACCCCTCCCCTCCCAATATCTCTGTTGTTGTGTTATTTTTTAAACTTAAACCTCAGTATCCAGGTTTAATTGCTGTGTTCTCACTGAATGAATGAATACCTTTACATTTTAGGGGTTTTTCACTTACTGTAAATTCTGAACAATTAAAATTTTAGCAAAAATGGCTAAAGTAGTAGTGTAAGATCAATTTTTAGATTTCTGTATTTTGACCTAAATTGTTATAGGTTCTTTTTCCAGCCATAGTTGTTATATATACACACCGTATTTTTTCATGTATAAGACTGTTTTGTTTTTTTTTCAAAATTTGTTTAGTCTAATATTGGGGGTCGTTTTAGACATGGAATATCACTGCAGGGGTTAAAAAAAAAAATTGCTTATTAAAATGGCGCCTGACGCATTTCAGTGCGCCACGGCCCACACACATACCTGGCCTCTCTCCCGCCGATCCACTTCTGAATGCTGTGGAAAGGACAAAGAGGTCCCTATATATGTGGGAGCTGCAGCAAACGGAGCTCCAGAGACATGTCACACCATAAAAGGAGCAGCCATATTAAGGTATGCTCCACCTCAGGCAGGTCTTGCTTTCTGATTTATAATTTATGGGTGAGGAAATGGGGATCAGGGAGCAGAGGGAATACTACTATGATGTCCCAGCATGCCCTCATACCACCCGCTGTATTGTGGGAGCTGTAGTCTCCCAGCATGCACTATAGAGACATTAACTTAACTTTGAGAGTACCGTAGCACAGGGGAAGCAAAAGAATCAGAAGGTGTTGTTCTCCTCAGAAGTCACCTCTAAAATATCAAATTTGTCATATTTGATGTTTAAAATATTAATTTTTTAATACAATAGGGGTCGTCTTTTACATGGGGGTGTTTTATACACTGAAAAATACGGTGTATATAATTTTATATATTTATGTGTGTGTGTGTGTATATATATATATATAAATATTTATTTATTTTTTTATGTATTTTTTATTCTCTTTATATAGTACTCTGCTGTGTATGTGGCCTTTTAATTGGTCTGATCTTCGTACAGAGATCCGGAAGCTATTTTGTGAGCATGTTTGATGACTACTCAGCAACGTTGCCTCTCATTATTGTAGTTATCTTTGAGAACATTGCAGTAGCATGGGTGTACGGAGCAGATAGGTATGGTCCTCATTGTCTACTATTTTATATGTGCCCATTTCAAATAATTAAAGATATCCTATATATGTGTAGAATGTTTGAAAAAACAATCAGATTTCTTATTTCTAACTTTTTTGTTTTTTTAGGTTCATGGAGGATATTCAAGGAATGCTTGGGTATCGTCCTTGGAGATTATATAAATATATGTGGAAGTACGTCAGTCTCCTGGCTATGATGGGGCTTCTCCTTGCAAGTTTAATTAGAATGTGTATCACACAGCCTACCTACCAATCTTGGAACCAGGAGAAGGTACACTCATATTACTTACTTAAAGAATAGGTACCAGCCATTTCCAGTTATGGTCTAAGTGAGATGAACTTGAAGACAAATGGTAGGGGGCAAGGCAGTATTGAATGATGGTAGGGAAGGGAGGGTGAATTGATTAGGGGAAGGAGGTATGGATGACTGGAGAGGAGGGTGGAATCAAAGCTGGGTTAGGAGGTATTGGAGCATCAAAGTAATACTCCGATGAAGAGTGTATCCTCTTTGCAGTTTACAAAAAGTGTAGCTTTCAATAAAAATTGCCATAGTTATAAACTAACCTTGTTACTCCCCCTGACTGTCAATCAGACAAACATAAAGATATTTCCTTGTTTGGTTAGCTCAGTGGAACTAAATTCTAGAGGTGGGAAATTGCTCAGCGCACCTGACTTTGCATTGAGCTGCATTAGGAAGTCTGTGATTGGACAGCCACAGAAAAGTCTGAGCAGGGTTACAAGGGGAGGGCTTGCAAAGGCTACATACAAGACATATGCAGCTTTTGCAAGCTGTTTTTACATATAACCCCAATGATAAATGCATAATTTTTGTTTGGGATATATCTACTAAACAATAATTTTAGGGTTTTTTCTGTATTTGGGAAGTAGAGTGTCTTTTTAAAGTGGCGCAACAGAATGTACAGTGAGGGAAAAGGGTTTTTGAACGTTTTTCCAGTGACAAAGAAATGATCAGTCTTTAATTTTAATAGTAGTTGTATCTTAACAGTGAGAGACAGAATAACAAAAAAATCCAGAAAAACGCATGTCAAAAAAGTTATAAATTGATTTGCATGTCAATCAGTGAAATAAGTATTTGATCCCCTATCAATCAGCAAGATTTCTGGCTCCCAGGTATCTTTTTTATACAGGTAATGAGCTGTGATTAGGAGCACTATCTTAACCCCTTAAGGACCAAACTTCAGGAATAAAAGGGAATCATGACGTGTCACACATGTCATGTGTGTCAGGATCGGGTCAGGGATCCAACACGCAGAGTACAAAGAGTAGCTGATACGTATACCGGTCCTTAGAATGGCCGGACTAACGTAGAACTACAATAGAATGGTCAGAGACAAGCCGAGGTCGAGGATAACAGAAGACAGGTAAGCGAGAGACAAGCCGGGTCAAGGAATACAGAAAGGCAGGAGAGTAAATAACAAAGCCGGGTCAGAACCAAAAGACAAGAGAATCACAAAGCACTGTGTGACTAGGAGGACTAGAACCACGACAGGGCAATGAGTGAATGAGAGAACCCCCGTTAAGTATCCTGGCTAGGGAGAGGAGACACGCCTCCGGCGAGTCCTGATTCGTCTCCCGAGATTTGAGTGGCAGGATGTTTCGGGTTAGCGTCATGACGTCTACCTCCGGTCCTTCTGTTATAAAAGGAAGTGACTCCCTCGCGGCCGGCGTTAGCAAGGTCGAGTGAACCGCGGGAGACCGAGGAGACATGGCGTCCGGACGGATAACCTTCTAAGTCTCTACCTCTCTCAACGGTAGAGACTCCAGGTACCCTGACAGTACCCCCCCCCTCAGATACGCCCACCGGGCGGAAGGAGCCGGGGCGAGATGGAAAGCGGGCGTGAAATGCCCTGCGAAGACGAGGAGCATGAACATCCTCTTGTGGTACCCAACTCCTCTCCTCAGGACCATATCCCCTCCAGTCAACCAAATATTGTACTCGTCCCCGGGAGACACGAGAATCAATAATGGAGTTAACCTCATACTCCTCCTGACCCTCCACCTGAACAGGGCGCGGAGGGGCGATTGTGGAGGAGAATCTGTTACAGATTAGAGGTTTCAACAATGACACGTGAAAGGAGTTCGGGATGCGTAAAGTAGCTGGAAGAGCTAGACGATATGCCACTGGGTTAATTCGAGTCAAGATCCTGTAAGGACCAATATAACGAGGAGCGAACTTCATGGAAGGAACTTTAAGACGAATATTCCTAGTGCTCAACCACACTCTATCGCCTGGAACAAAATTCGGAGCCGCCCTTCTACGTTTGTCAGCATGTTTCTTTACCAGTACAGAATTGTGTAGAAGAATCTGTCGAGTCTGATCCCACAACTTCCTCAAGTTGGCCACATGGACATCAACCGACGGTACTCCTTGGGAAGGAGAAACCGGGGGAAGAATAGATGGATGAAAGCCATAGTTCATGAAGAAGGGACTTGAATGCGTGGAGTCACAAACAAGATTGTTGTGCGCAAACTCTGCCCAAGGAATCAAACCGACCCAATCGTCCTGGTGTTCGGAAACAAAACAACGTAAGTATTGCTCAATCTTTTGGTTAGTTCGTTCAGCAGCTCCGTTAGACTGAGGGTGATAGGCGGACGAAAAATTCAATTTGATGCCTAATTGAGAACAGAACGACCTCCAAAAACGTGAAACAAATTGGGAGCCTCTATCAGAAGTGATCTCAGAAGGAATCCCATGTAAACGAAAAATCTCTTTAGCAAAGACCTCTGCCAATTCAGGAGAAGTCGGGAGTTTAGGCAAAGGTACGAAATGTGCCATCTTGGTAAACCTATCGACTACGGTAAGAATAACAGTGTGTTTTTTAGAAACCGGCAGATCCACAATAAAGTCCATAGCCACACAGGACCAAGGTTTGTCAGGAATCTCCAGCGGTTGTAGAAGGCCACAAGGAAGCGAATGCGGTAGTTTGGTTTTAGTACAGACCACACAAACCCCGATAAAATCCTTAATATCCTTCCGTAACGACGGCCACCAGAAATCCTTGGAGATCAAAGAATACGTCTTGCGGACACCCGGATGACCAGCCACCTTACTCTCGTGAAGACACTGTAAGAGCTCCAATTGAAGTTCAGGGGGAACGAAAAGTCTGGAAACCGGAGTCAGTCTAGGTGCCAGATGCTGCAAGTTCCTTATCCGATCAAGTAGCGGGGAATGAACTTTGAGAGTAGTGTTAGCGATAATGTTACACTTGGGTACTATAGAGGACAAAACCGGCTCAGATACGGCAGCAGGTTCATATTGACGAGATAAGGCGTCGGCTTTAGAATTCTTAGAACCTGGCCTATATGTGAGTACGTAGTTGAAGTGAGTGAGAAATATGGACCAACGAACCTGTCTAGATGATAGTCGTTTAGCCTCCCCAATATAGGATAAGTTCTTATGATCCGTCAAAATAGTAACAGGATGCAAGGTACCCTCCAATAAATGTCTCCACTCCTTCAAGGCCATTATAACCGCTAGTAGTTCCCTGTCACCAATGTCATATCTGCTTTCAGTACCGGACAATTTTTTGGAAAAGTATCCACAAGGGTGTAGTGGTTTATCTACACCCAACCTTTGGGACAGAACAGCACCTATACCTGTCTCAGAAGCGTCTACTTCGAGTAGGAAAGGTAGAGTAGTATCAGGGTGAACTAAAATTGGTGCGGAAGCAAACAGCTCTTTGAGTGTCTCAAAAGCCCGAAGAGCTTCAGTAGACCAATTCTTAGTCTCAGCCCCTTGTTTGGTCATGTTAGTGATGGGAGCAATGATAGAGGAGTATCCCTTAATGAAACGTCTGTAGTAATTAGAGAAACCAATGAATCTCTGGATAGCCTTGAGACCCTGAGGTAAAGGCCAGTCTAGTATGGATTGGAGCTTCTCCGGATCCATTTCAAACCCTTCCCCAGAAATCACATAACCAAGAAATGTAGTTTGGGTTTGGTCAAAGCTGCATTTCTCTAGTTTGCAGTATAAGCCATGCTGAAGAAGTTTGTGTAAAACCCTCCTGACTTGCCTGTGGTGAGTCTCAATATCCCTGGAATGTATAAGAATATCATCAAGGTATACAATTACACAGTCATCTTGAAACTCCCTAAGAACCTCATTAATAAGGTCCTGAAATACTGCCGGAGCATTGCAGAGACCAAAAGGCATTACCGTATACTCATAGTGCCCATATCGAGTATTGAATGCAGTTTTCCACTCGTCACCGTCGTGGATTCTCACTAAATTATAAGCACCTCTAAGGTCTAACTTAGTGAAAATTTTAGAACTTTTTAATCGGTCAAAAAGCTCGGTGATCAAGGGAATCGGATAAACATTTCTGATGGTTATCTTGTTAAGGCCTCGGTAGTCAATGCAAGGTCTTAAAGAGCCATCCTTCTTTTTAACAAAAAAAAATCCAGCCCCAGCAGGGGAGGAGGATCTTCTAATGAACCCCTTGTCTAGGTTTTCACGAATATACTCCTCTAGAACTAAGTTCTCATTCGTGGACAAAGGATATACATGACCCCTGGGGGGCATGGTACCAGAAAGTAAATTAATTTTGCAATCAAAAGGCCTATGTGGTGGTAAGGTATCAGCCTTTCTTTTGTCAAATACTGCCTTTAAATCTTGATACAAGGACGGTATCTGTACTTTGGTAGAGTCAGTAGCGTTATTAATTGGGTTGACACTACAAAGAGGTGACACTTTCTTTAAACAACTCTCTTGACAATTCTGGCCCCAAGAAACTATTTCCCCTGATCTCCAATCTATAACGGGGTTATGTTTCTTAAGCCAGGAATATCCCAGGACTATGGGAACAGAAGGGGATGAAATGAGTAGTAGGGATATTTCCTCCTTGTGTAGAATACCAATAGTTAAGTAAAGAGGTGTGGTCTCCCGGGAAATCACAGGCTCAACTAAAGGTCTACCATCAATGGCTTCAACAGCCAAGGGTGTCTTCCTTAACTGGGATGGGATAGTGTGTTTAGTGAGAAACTTTTGGTCGATAAAACTCTCAGCAGCGCCGGAGTCTATCAATGCCATAGTCTCTAAAGTTCCCTTCTCCCAAGTTAACGAGACCGGTAAAAGGAGTCTATGTTCTTTGTAGTTATGAGTAGAGGACAAAATCGAAACACCCAAGGTCTGTCCTCTAGAGAAACTTAGGTGCGAGCGTTTCCCGGACGGCTGGGACAGCTCAAACGTACATGACCTCTGAACCCACAATACATACACAGTCCCTCTCTTCTCCTGTACTGTCTCTCCTCCTCTGAGAGACGAGTAAGGCCTAACTGCATAGGTTCTGAAACCTGTGGATCTTTGGTTTCAGCAACTTGAAATGATGGTACTAGTCTAGAGAAAGATTTAGCGGTTCTATCTCGAGTATTCTGTCTCTCCCTTAGGCGTTCGTCAATACGGGAGACAAAGGAAATTAAGTCCTCCAGATTCTCGGGAAGTTCTCTAGTAGCTACCTCATCAAGTATTACATCAGATAATCCATTTAAGAATACGTCTATATAGGCCTGTTCATTCCATTTTACCTCTGCCGCCAAAGACCTGAACTCTAGTGCATAATCCACAAGGGTTTGGTTGTCTTGTCTAAGGCGCAACAGTAATCTGGCTGCATTGGCCTTCCTGCCAGGAGGGTCAAAAGTTCTTTTAAAAGCAGCTACAAAGGAATTATAGTTATAGACTAATGGATTATCATTCTCCCACAACGGATTCGCCCATCTCAGAGCTCTCTCAATGAGTAAGGTAATAATAAATCCCACCTTTGCCCTATCAGTAGGGTATGAACGGGGCTGTAGCTCGAAGTGAATACTGATCTGGTTCAAAAAGCCACGACACCTCTCAGGAGACCCAGCATAACGTACAGGTGGGGTAACTTGGGAAGAAGCACCTACAGTAGCTACCTCTAGCCCTGAACCCACAGAAGAAGCAGAAGTGTTACGCCTCTCCTCAGGTGGATTAATAGGGCGAGACAGCAGCGCCTGTAGTGCCAGAGCCATCTGATCCATCCTATGATCCATGGCGTCAAACCTCGGATCAGGAGAACCAAGCTGACAATTTGTACCTGCAGGATCCATGGCCCTGTCGTAATGTCAGGATCGGGTCAGGGATCCAACACGCAGAGTACAAAGAGTAGCTGATACGTATACCGGTCCTTAGAATGGCCGGACTAACGTAGAACTACAATAGAATGGTCAGAGACAAGCCGAGGTCGAGGATAACAGAAGACAGGTAAGCGAGAGACAAGCCGGGTCAAGGAATACAGAAAGGCAGGAGAGTAAATAACAAAGCCGGGTCAGAACCAAAAGACAAGAGAATCACAAAGCACTGTGTGACTAGGAGGACTAGAACCACGACAGGGCAATGAGTGAATGAGAGAACCCCCGTTAAGTATCCTGGCTAGGGAGAGGAGACACGCCTCCGGCGAGTCCTGATTCGTCTCCCGAGATTTGAGTGGCAGGATGTTTCGGGTTAGCGTCATGACGTCTACCTCCGGTCCTTCTGTTATAAAAGGAAGTGACTCCCTCGCGGCCGGCGTTAGCAAGGTCGAGTGAACCGCGGGAGACCGAGGAGACATGGCGTCCGGACGGATAACCTTCTAAGTCTCTACCTCTCTCAACGGTAGAGACTCCAGGTACCCTGACAATGTGTCCTTAAGGGGTTAAAGGGAGCAATCAATCAGATTCCAAACTCTCCACCATGGCCAAGACCAATGAACATCTGAATGGTTCAAAGGAGAACTGGGTGAAAGTGTTGTGGCCAGATGAGACCAAAATTGAGCTCTTTGGCATCAACTCAACTCGCCGTGTTTGGAGGAGGAGGAAAGCTGCCTATGACCCCAAGAACACCATCCCCACCGTCAAACATGGAGATGGAAACATTATGCTTTGGGGGTGTTTTTCTGCTAAGGGGACAGGACACCGCATCAAAGGGACGATGGACAGGGCCATGTGCTGTCAAATCTTGGGTGAAAACCTCCTTACCTCAGCCAGGGCATTGAAAATGGGTCGTGGATGGGGATTCCAGCATGACAATGACCCAAAACACACAGCCAAGGCAACAAAGTAGTGGCTCAAGAAGAAGCACATTAAGGACTTGGATTGGCCTAACCAGTCTCCAGACCTTAATCCCATAGAAAACCTGTGGAGGGAACTGAAAGTTCGAGTTGCCAAACATCAGCCTCGAAACCTTTTTGACTTGAAGAGGATCTGCAAAGAGGAGTGGGAAAAAAATCCCTCCTGAGATGTGTGCAAACCTGGTGGCCATCTACAAAAAACGTCTGACCTCTGTGATTGCCACCAAGGGTTTTGCCACCAAGTTGAAGGGGTCAAATACTTATTTCACTCATTGACATGCAAATCAATTTATAACTTTTTTGACATGCATTTTTCTGGAATTTTTTTGTTTGTTTGTTATTCTGTCTATCACTGGTAAAGTACACCTACCATTAAAAATATAGACTGATAATTTCTTTGTCAGTGGGCAAACGTTCAAAATCAGCAGGGAATCAAATACTTTTTTCCCTCACTGTAGATTATTGGAGTCATGGGTAAATAAAATATGGGATACAGATGGAATTGTAGGGGTGAAATGTTGCAGACGAAGAAAGGACAGTTGGAGTTAAGCCTGTCAAATGCTGTTGAGAAAGAAAAGAAAATGACACTGATGTTAAAATGGAATGTTTTACCCGTAATTCATAAAGAAAGTTGTAATTAAACATTATATAGTGTTTGTTGGAGAACATAGTTAACAAACACTAATATTTATGATATTTACAGTTCACGAGTAGATGTTTTAGGTTTTTTTTTTGTAGAAACTCAATACAGCTGTTTCAACTTGTACTCCACCAACTGGGGAAGTACCACAATGACAGGTAGCAAGAGAGTCACATGGACCCCGTGTCTTGCACTCCCTGTCTTTAACGTTCTGCATTAGATCCTGTATGTCACCAGCACACAGTTCTAATAACGAGGATTTGATTGACAGATGACAAAGAGCCACCATTTTAAAGAGGTTTAAATAAAAGTCTAGACATTTGCTAGCATTTCTGATAGGCTAGTACAATATATAGATGGTATTTAATGTTGTTTTTTTTAAATGAACCTAATGTCTGTATACCATGAAAGGTACACTTTAACGTAACTTGCATTAGAAAAAAAGGCAAAGGAAATAGAGGAAAATATTTACTCTAAAAAAGTATATTAAAACCAAATGTATTACCATTTTAAACGTGTTGCAAATTACTCTCAATTGTCTAATTTTTCCTTTAGGCAGAAGAAATAAACTTGCAGTACCCAAAATGGGCACTCGGACTCCTTATCAGCCTGATTGTTGTGGCTTCATTACCCATCCCAGTTGTGTTCTTGAAGGAAACTTTACAAGGCTGGTTAAAGAGACGGAGAACCAAAATGTATGGCCAGTGCGAATACAGGCAGGGAAACGTAGTGGATGAAATCACGGGACCAGTAGACGAGACCATAATCAGTTCTGGTCATGTTGGAAATGGTTATCTCCCAGTGGAGATGGAAGACATGGCAGAAAGGGGACAACTTCTTAACACTGCAGAAGATGAAGCTGAGGAGGACACTAATAATGTACATGGATAAATCTTACAATATTTTTGGGAGAAATAATTAGAGTACAGTAAAAAAAGTAGGATTTGGTTTGTGGTTGACAAAAGCACTTTCTAATAACGTGTCTACCTGCAAACGGTTCCAAGTAAGACTAGCCAGGGTTTTTAATAGTAAATCTCTGATAGCCAACAAGGTCAATACACATGCCTTTTTTTGTTAAAAGGTTTTGTTCTACAAGAAAGGTGACTGTGCCATGATAAACAAAGGAGATGTCTCTTCACCACCGTAGCTGCTTCCACCAGTATTTTGAGTTCCTACCTCTCCTGCTGACTGAGTTTCCACAAAAGTCTCCTGCACTTTTCATCTGAAAATAAACGGTACTGACTTTTTGAGGGAAGAAAACTCCTTTTTCAGGATTACACAAAAAAAAGCATTGCTTTTAGCATAGTAAAGTGATACGAATGATCATCTGAGGAGATAAAACAAAGGGAAAATGGAGTTATGTTGGTCTAAATGTTTTGCACTTTCATTGGTCCATCAAAGATGTAACTGGATCTATTGAGATCATTACTGGATCAGAGGTGGCAATCTGCCTTTGAGTGTTGTTGCCAATTCTTATCTTTATTATGAGAGTTTAGCCACGCATAATATGCGAAATGGAACCCCAGCCTATGACTATTTATGTTCCACAATGTAAAAATGTTTTACGCCCTGGAGGAACCTCTAAGAGGTCAATCATTGGTCCTATTCCCAAATGCTTGAAAGACAGAATACTGTTACACCATCTTTGGATTTTGACAGAGAGAAATAAGATTTCTATTGGTTTGTTTCTTAGCTGAAATTATAAGTCCATCTCTGTTTTCCTGTTTTCTTGCTCCTGTCGATGTAAATACTTATATATTTATGTCTTTTCGTTTGAGTCTACAATGTTCCCATTGGACACAATCTATCATTTTACAAGGTCATAGAATTGACCTATTTCTCAATGTACAAATGTCTTTCTAAAAAGAAAATATATTTAGATTTGCAATCAATCTTTGTACCTTGCTAAACATCTAGTCACTGGTTGCTAAGTTTGTAGCTCTGATTAATTATTTTTATTGGATATCAGATTTACTCCCAATTATTGTAAGGGTCGTTCATTAAACAGTAAATTGTAGTCCACTGAAAACATAATTGCAAAATTTAGGCCAAAATCGATGATTTGGAAAAATTTGCCAAATCTATAGTTACAGCTTGGCCTGAATTTTTAGATATGGGTCTTCGGTTCCCTACATTAAACTGTTTAGTGAACGAATTCCTAAAAGTTGTGCGCATGAGATTGTAAATAATTATACATATGTATGATCACATGTGAGCATTTCGGATTGCTTAATTGTGTAACACACACAAGTTGTATAATTATATGATTTAAACTTTTTTTTAAAAATCAAATCAAAATGGAGGGGTCTTCATATCAAAGGTACTTATTTTGATGTCTGCCTTAAAGGGACACCCCACTGCCCAAATACCAAACACAAATCACTGTTTAGTAGATATATCCACAGTAAAGGCATACATACATTAAATTATGCATTTTTGTCATTATGGGTATATTTAAAAACAGCTTGCAAAAGCTTGTCTGCAGCCCTTGCAAGCCCTCCCCTTATTACCCCGCCCAGATTTTATGTGACTGTCCAATCACAGACTTCCCAATGCAGCTCAATGAGAAATCTTTGCAAGGCAGGTGCTCTGGGCAATTGCCGCCTCTTAAGTTTAATTTCATCGAGCCAAACAACCAAGGAATAGCAGGACTGGATGTCGTTTTTTAAAAGTGTCAATTTATATTGAAATCTTTAGTTCACTTGTAAAATGAAAAATGGGAACACACATTTCACACAAAGTGCACTTCAGCAAGCTGTGTGGAGTGTCCTTTTAATTCTAACTTTATTTTAATATGATGGCAAATCAAAGATCTCCACTGTAAACATTGAATATTTTTTAATTCTCTTTATTTAAAACGCAGTAATGTGCCTTTCTTACTGGAGGCTAGCTTAATTACTTGTATTTATTGACTGTACCCTGCATCGACGTGAAGTTCTGTGATTCACAATCTCTTGTACAGAAGCTGTAGTAATGCATGCCACTGACTCTGTAACAAAGGACTATCACAATTATTCGCTAGCAGGATTTGGAAAGCTGAAGCCATGATAGCCCAACTACAAACTTGAATTATAGATGGTTTCCAATTTGTCTGCTTTGTTCTAGAGTTTAAAAATTACTTTGAGTTCCCAACAACTCACACTTAAATGAATAACCCTGTGGGTTGACATTTCATGCACAACGTGTACCATACCCACCCACTGTAACAAGAGTTGTATTAAAGTATCTCTATCATCAGAAATTTTATTTATAACCCTTTATAGCCTGTATATTCTTTTTCATAAAATCGTTTCCTTTTTTTTTGCACAGCGGGTATTCAGCATCATCAAAAAAAATTAAAGAAACATTTTGATTTCTCTGCATTGCGAAATACTGAAAGATAATCAGATCAAAAGTTAAAATCCAATGTTCTTATTGGCTACTGGTAATACATGTGCTGAGCCACTGATTTTATTTTTTTTTAATATAAAATATATTTATAACTGACATTGACGGTTTGAAATCTGTGACTCAATTTAAAGATTTTTACACACAAAAAAAAGGTCAGATCTTCAAGTGGTCATTGGTTGAGAAATATTGTTTTAAACTCGTTCATGGGAAGACATTTCCAGGTGACAGCCACTTTAAAGGACCACTCTAGGCACCCAGACCACTTCAGCTTAATGAAGTGGTCTGGGTGCCAGGTCCAGCTAGGGTTAACCCATTTTTTTATGCTATGTTTATAAATGGGTTAAGCCTTCCCCAAAATCCTCTAGTGGCTGTCTCATTGACAGCCGCTAGAGGCGCTTGCATGATTCTCACTGTGAAAATCACAGTGAGAGCACGCAAGCGTCCATAGGAAAGCATTGTAAATGCTTTCCTATGCGACCGGCTGAATGCGCGCGCAGCTCTTGCCGCGCGTGCGCATTCAGCCGACGGGGCGGAACGGAGGAGGATCGGAGGCAGAGAGCTCCCCGCCCAGCGCAAAAAAAGGTAAGTTTTACCCCTTTTCCCCTTTCCAGAGCCGGGCGGGAGGGGTACCCTGAGGGTGGGGGCACCCACAGGGCACTCTAGTGCCAGGAAAACGAGTATGTTTTCCTGGCACTATAGTGGTCCTTTAAACACATTGTTGGTGTGGGTGACGCATGGCTGTTTTTGACTAAATTTAATGGAGCATAAATTTATGTATACTGAGTTAATTAATGTCTGTGCCTAACTTGATTATGACTTGGAAAATGGCGGCCAGTACGATTTATGGGAAATCGCTGGATTAAGAATTGTTCAATAGTTTCACATTTTGGATCACGTATCTGGACTATGGAACTAGTTTAGAAAAATTGCATTTTTTTTTGTACTTTTTCATTTTTGGAATGGAGACCGTTACAATAATTTGTGTTGTGCTACTTGATGTAACTAACAAAATGTGATATACCAGGAAGAGGGCTGTATGTATTAAAATGTTAAAGCATTTTGCATTGGAAAAACTGTTGGATCAAAGTTCTCGAGTTTATATTGGACAGGTGTGTTCAAAGCCAGTCACACTGTTTGGTTAACCATCAAGCATCACATATTAATTTGAGCTAGCATATTCCTGGGCTAGGCTTGAAGACACCACATTCGGCTTTCTTTAGAGACAGGATTTTGCACACACAGACCAGAGCTTTTCTCTATCAGGGTTATTTACTAAGTGAAAATTTCAAGTTAGTTCAAAGTGAATTTTAAGTTTCAAGCCATTTTAAGGCCAGTGTAGCAAAACACTTAAAATGTTTACAGTTTGGCTGTTTTGCCCTTAAATTTGAAATTTACTTTGAATTCTTAATTTAGTGAATAACCCTTTAAAACATGAATTTTTGGGAAGTTAACCACTTGAAGACCACATGCCGTCATGCAGTGCTTTGATGACCAGTGACGGCATAGACAGTCATGCAGGAAAGGTACCAGCAGGGGTTAAACTAGTACCAAGGTACGATTAGTTGCCCCAGACTGAGAGGTGAGCTCAAGAGTGATCGCTCTATTTCTATCACTGCCCCCTGCCTGCAGAGTTTAAAAAAAATAATAATATGGTATCGAAATATACCTGGGGGTCCCCTCTGTCTGTTGGGGTCATAGTTTGTGACCCCACACAGGGCTATGAGCAGCACTCAAAGTGAGCGCTGCTCATAGCCCTTTAAAGGACCACTATAGTGCCAGGAAAACTCGTTTTACTGGCACTATAGTGCCCTGAGGGTGCCCCCACCCTCAGGGTCCCCCTCCCGCCGGGCTCTGGAGAGAGAAAGGGGTTCAAATCTTACCTTTCTCCAGCGCCGGGCGGGGAGCTTTCCTCCTCCTCTCCTCCTTCCTAGCGACGTCATCGGCTGAATGTGCATGCGCGGCAGGAGCCGCGCGCGCATTCAGCCAGTTCATAGGAAAGCATTTACAATGCTTTCCTATGGATGCTGGCGTCTTCTCACTGTGATTTTCACAGTGAGAAGCACGCAAGCGCCTCTAGCGGCTGTCAATGAGACAGCCACTAGAGGCTGGATTAAACCTCAGTGGAAACTGCTATGTTTATATAAAAAAAAAAGGGTTAACCCTAGCTGGACCAGGCACCCAGACCACTTCATTAAGCTGAAGTGGTCTGGGTGCCTATAGTGGTCCTTTAACCCCTTAAGGACGCATGCCATGTGTGACATGTCATGATTCCCTTTTATTCCAGAAGTTTGGTCCTTAAGGGATTAAATGCCTTGGTAGCGCAATCGCTGATTTTAAAAATCATTGCCCCACACAGCCTGCCACAGTCTCTCCCCCCCCCCCCCTTTCAGAGAGACCCCCAGGATCTGAAAAAACCCAGGGGACATCTGATTGTTGCTGGGCTCTGCCAGCTGTGTGCTACCGCATGAGACTGAGCTCTCCCTCTCATGTTGCAATCACACAGAGCCCTCTGTACTGTGTGACCTTGGAAATTCCTTGAGGGGTGGGTTTAGCAGGTGGGATTAGGACTGGGATTATGGGTAGGATTATGGTTAAATTATTGGTTGGATTAGTTGTAGGAAAAGGGGTTATATTATTGGTAGGAATATAGCTTAAATTATGGGTTGTATTAACAGTTGCATTAAGATTTGGATTAGAAATTTGATTAAGAGTTAAATTAAGGACAATATTAGGGGCAAGATTGGGGGAAAAGATATACATGTAGGAATATCATTGTACTCGAAAACAGTCGCAGAATACAAATATGGAAAAAATTTGCAGTAATCGGATGCAAGTGGGGTATTCGCTAGGCAGTGCACAATTTTAGAATATACGCTATGGTTTAAGAAGAGTGATGCTAACATGCTATAAAACATTTCTAAAGTATAGCGAAGGTACTAGGCTGCGTATGTGTGTGGATGTAAACGTTATGCTTAGAGCTGTAAGCGTGTGGTATAGCCTGTGCGAGGTAAAACATACATTTTCTATAGGTTAGTATGCTGGAGCCTGTGTTAGTGAAGTGCGTGAGAGAGATGTCAGTGTGTGCCTTGTGGAGTGTGCTCCTTGAGCTTTGGTACAGTAGCTATGTGTCTGATACTTCAGGTGGGTAAACATATTCATGCTAATCAAAGCAACAAAATCCCCTGGGAATCCCCCAGGCATGAGTCCCGCTCCAAACAGGCTGGCATTACCAAGGAAGTATAAAAGGAACATAAGAACAGAGAAAGGTCCTGAGTATTAATGCCGTCAGCCGATGCCTTGCTGGGTCTCAGTGGCGCCCCGATGTGGTGCTCTATGTCTCGCTCTCAGTAGTCCGGGGGGCGCGTATCCGGTGAGGAGGTCTGGTTCACTCGTTGGGTACGTCATAGTCCCGGTCGTGGGTCTTACTCTTGGCTGTGGTTGCGGGCTGCAGTGGGTCCGCTGCAAGCACTCTGGGGCTGCTGCTTTGTCTGGTGTTTCCGGTCGGTCACGGTGCGCTATGTTTCTCCGGGGCTTTTGTTGCAGAATTGTTTGTAGGCGGTGTGGCATTTGATGGTTGCAGGCAGACGTCGCCCTGTATCGGGTTGCCTTTCCCGGGCCATATTTTCCCCAAGCGTGTCTCCGGGTAGCAGCTTTTGGTTCAGCCCCTCTCTGTTGCCTGCCCATCTCAGGAGGGGAGTCCGGGGAAGCTTCCATGCCCCTCTCTATGGCCTCCCATGTCCAGCCCCGTGGTTCGCTGTCGGGCTCTGTCACCGGTTCCGGGGGTCTCATACGTGCTTCCAGTTTGGCCCAGAATGGGGCAAAGATTTTGTTGAGTCTGAGCTCTGTTTCTCTAGCGGTAGCGCTGGCTACTGGGGTGAGCAAAGCGTCTGCCATTTTGTGGGCCTTAGGCGCGTCTTCTGGACTTCGTGGTCCTTCTGGGGATAACCCTCGCCAGGCCATAGGGGGTGGAACGAGGGCCCCCGGTCGGGTTTCCAGCAGCTTTTGGCGTCAAGAGAGCGGCCGTCTCTCCCGCGCTTGCCATGCTAGGAGGCCGTTTAATGCTATGGGGTGTACTTTTCGTAGAGCGTCGCTTGACAGATGTCTGTGTGTGCATCCCGATGTACCCGTGCTCCGGGTGACCTTTGTTTTCAGTTTTGTCGCTTATTTTTTTGTTAATTTCACTTAATTTGGTCCCTTCTGCCAGAGCTGTGGATTCATGCATCCTCTCTGCTCCGCGGTCAGGACACCCCCCTCCCCCCCCCCCACTATTTGTTTTATAACTTCTAAAAATGTATTTAAATCCTCCACATATTGGGCATTCTGACAATCAGGACTAATACGTGAATTTATTTTTAATACGTTTTCTTTACTTGCACTTGGTGTGTAGAACTTATTAGATGTAAAACTGAGAACATAATAGTTTTTTAATGTATTTTTCCACATATTTAAATCTTTTCTTCCTATCCGATATTGCATTGTTTATACATTTAGGGTGTTATAAGAGAGGAGCCCTATTAGTCTTCTGAGAATTATACATATTGTGTATAGGTGCACCTAAACAGAAAGAGGGGAATTGTGATAGAATGAACGCATTGGAAAAGTTCCAAAAACAAATGTGTTACATCTTAGTCCTTAAGGAGTTAAAGTGGACATGGCTGACTTGGAAAATGTACACACTCGGCTATTTTAACCTAAACTTTGAAATTCACTTTTTTATTTCTGACAATTCACAGCTTAGCAAATAACTCTGCACTTTAGTTTCCATTTCTAAGATTGCTTGGATTATTTACTAAAGAAAATTCAAACTGAATTTTAAATTTAAGGCCATAGTAGCTCAACTGGAAGCTTAACTGAATTAGAGAATCTTTCTGGTCCCACGATTTTGAACCATAAGTGCAGAGCAGGGCTTCGCTCAGAGGCATAGCCAACGTCATTACATGTCCAGGGGTAACTCTTTTATTTGTGCCTCCCCAATCTGCTCACCAATGAAAACTTCAGGTTTCCATGTATTGGTACCCAAAGCCAGGACCGGCTCAAGACATTGTGCTGCATCTCAGGGCAGACAGATGGAGGGACCTGCACCTGGGTTGGATGCTCGGACGCTGAGTGAGGACCCAACTGATTAGTGGGCCCCAAGGTTTATAGAGCCGCACAGAGGCGGCCTGGATCCCTAACAGCCGGGGCGGCAAAATGCTTCCCAAGTTAAAGTTCCGCCTGGGGCCAATGCCCGAATCCATCCTATTGACGGGCTGGCCCTGCCCAAAACCATCCCACTCGCTTCTGACCCACACTGACACAGAAACACTATGTATAACAAAGTTTAAGGGGCACCACAAAGTGAGGTGGGGGAAGGGTGTTAAAAAGAGGGGGTCAGACAGACGGATGGATGCCATCACGGCCTCCAACTTTCTTTGAATAAATATAGGCTGCATCATTAAGAACTGCAATTTTCAAAGCAGTAATGAGTAGTATGGATATCTTATAGTGAACCAGTTAACCAATTTAACCATGTAAACACCAGTATTATGTGTGGATGTTATTGAATAAAGATTGCAGACCATGTTAATTCCTTTTCTTTCTGGATACACTGCCTTTTACATTTTGGTAACAGTGCACTGATTTAGACTGTAAGCTTGATTAAACCGGGCCCCCTTTTTTTTTTTTTTTTAAGTAGTAATTGTTTGCTTGTATACTGGAAACCCACTGTATAAAATAGGTTGGTGTTTTATAAAATAAAACAACCATGAATATATAAGTAATAAAAGAACGATAGCGAGAAAAGCATGAGCCATAACAAGGGACTGTCCATTGAAACCTGAGACGGTTGGCAAGTATGCATTGCACACTGCAGTCTGGGAATGACAGGCATTTTTAAATTGGGGTGGGCCACTCTGCCTCTTGGAATTTATAAATAATCTTCTTTGGGATTGTCCTTCCTGCTAGAGGAGACGGGGAGCTTCGAGTAGTGGAGTACAGTACATTTTTAGAATAGCTGTATATTATGGTTTATAAAGCGATTAGGCCCCTTTAAGTTACTAGAAGAGTGTACACTGCATTACACACACTGCAGGCACAAAGATTGAATAATTCAATAAGCTCTGAATTTTTGTGCAAATTAAAAACCAAAATAAATAGAAATGTTTGCTAGATCTGCGATCCTCTAAATTGCCTAAAATTAATACAGAAATGAACACATTGAAGATTGCACCCGACATAGCCCCAAAACCAGGAATTCTTTGGAAAGGACATATTTACAATTTCATTTTAATAATAATTTCGATATACAGAGACACTCCAAACCCCTAAAGCACTTGCTGAAATGCCTTATGTGTGAATGGTGTGTCCTCTTTTTTTTTTTCCATTTTAAACCCTTAAGGACCAAACTTCTGGAATAAAAGGGAATCATGACATGTCACACATGTCATGTGTCCTTAAGGGGTTAAAGAAATTGCAAATGTCAATACATTAACCTTGTTACACCCCTGGCTATCAATAGGACAACTGATCCTGTTATTTCCTGGATGTTTAGTTCAGAGGCAACAATTGCCCAGAGCACCAATCTTGCAAAGATTTCTCAATGAGCTGCATTAGGAAGTGTGTGATTGGACAGCCAACAAAAAGTCTGGGCTGAGAAGACTTGCAAAGGATGTTGACTAGATATCTGTAGCTTTTGCAAGCTGTTTGTAAATAAACTACCATGATAAAATGTGTAATAAAATTCATGCATGTTGGGGCGGGGCCTGACCGCAGAGCCGACCGGTCGACAACTGACAGAGCTCCGGCAAGAATCCGCTTAGGAACCCACTTTTCCCGACACAAGCGTAGACCAAACGGGCTGATTAAGCCAGCAAACAAAGGGGAACACTACGAGGAGCATAATTATACCGCTCCGGCGGCGAACCGAGCATTTTAAGCCAGACCGGCGGCTGAGGCCTACCAGACTGGAGGGAATAGGAGAGGCGGCCGCTCTCCCCCCTCTACGATCGGGGGCTACGATGCGGGGAGATCCTTGTTCCCCCCCCCCTGGACCGGCGGGGGTCATCCTGGTCCACCAACCTAAGGCAAGCACTCACCTCTGGGTCGCCACCTCGAGCCACGCTGCCCAGATGGCCCCACGAGGCATGGCCAAGATGGCCGACGGCAGTGCTCTTAACCAGCAACAGCAGACAGATGAAGCATGGGCGGAGGCTTTCAGGGCTAGATGGGAAGAAGTCTGCCAGCGCTTCTGGAGCCGAATTGGGGCCAAGCATCCACACCCCACTCAGGAAGCAGCCTCAAAGACAAAGAGTCCCTGTGCACCCCTTCACAAGCACCCGGATCACTCGGACGAGGCGCTGCCACCTAAAAAGCGTCCACAGGGCACGAGGACCAGGCGGGTGAGGCGCAGATCGGGCATCACCCGCCCGAAGTTACTGCACAAAGGCCAGGCAAAGGCACCCAGGGCACCCGCGAGAAACGCCCAAGAACCATCAGCCACTGGGCATGGTCCCAACAGCCTGCAATCAGCAAGATACCGCAACCAGAAACGAAGCCCACAGAAAGCAAACACCTACCGCACAGCCAGCTCAGTTGTAGCAAACCCAAAGGGCAAAAACACTCAGCCACCAGATAAGCATCTAGCCAACACCTGCCCCTCGCCACAGTCAGAACCGGGGATGCCGCAGCAGACCGGAGCCGACACACACGCGGCGGACCACCAGCAGCAGAAGCCTCAACAGGTGATAAGGGGCATGGGCACTCTTACTGAAATCAAGTGGCTCCAACAGAGAATCGGAATTGGGTGAACTCCAGAGACTGAGGTCCCAGAGACTTTACGCATCTAACGCTGAAGACACGGTACTGACCCACGATGAGACTTTCCTAGGGCACCGTCCTAGTATGTGCAGCGCTCATGCTTAATCATATTCCTTGTGTTAACTTTAATTTCGTTAATCTTAATGTAATTCTTACTGCATGTTATGACCGCTTAGACCAACAGTTAATGTGTATAAAATGTATGCCTCTCATTTAGCATGTCTCCCGCGTAGTTATGCATAGTCAAGCAGAACCAGGTTCACGTTTAGACCTTAAAGCGAGGACAATACGTAAATCTCAAGCTACTGTTCTAAATCGAATGTTATCTTTCATGTAATCTAACTGTTGAACCCTGCATAAGTATAGGGAGGAACTTGTGTGACTATGCATGCCACTGTTAAACTCTGTTAAACTATATGTTGATATAGGTTGATACAAGCTGCTGTGGCTATTGTGGAAACTTTGTGGTTCATCTCTATGCTTAAAACTGTGCGGGATACAGCCCAGCGTATTTTTCTGTAACTTACTCAGCCTGGCTTATTCCCTGGCTATGCAGCACACTACTCTCAGCAACCACACAGCCTGTACACTGCATATTAGCTAGTTTGTGGAGACCAGCCACGTTCTTCCTCTATCATACCACAAGCCAAGATAGTATTACCTTCATGCTGTTTTATTCTTTTTATTTAGCTTTTTTTTTCTGTTTTGTTGTAATGAAACTTAAGAATGAATCCTGTTTACTTATGTACCTATAAAAAAAAAAAAAGTGCAATGTTTTAATAATGCCATGTGATCATATGTGAATATCAACCTGGTGGCACCAGCTGTTGTGGCAGTGCACATCCTACTGTTACTCATATGCACGAATAAAATAAAGAATTAAAAAAAAATAAAAAAAAAATTCATGCATGTTTACATTGGGTGTATATCTATTAAACAGTGATTTAAATACGAAATTGCCCAGTGTCCCTTTAATAATAAAACTCAATATGCTTGCCACACAAACAGCTTCCTAGCAACAAGTTAAAAATTTATTTTTAATGCACGAAGGCAATTAGAAGGCAATTAAAATTAAAAAAAAATTAAATCTGCATTTATTACTTTTTTTAGAAATTTGAAGTCCTTAAAATCCTACCTCTTCTGCATGTTATACAGCCAAGCAGATTGCTGGGCAGTGTCCAATAAAATGCTTCTCCTAGAGAAGCATTGTGGACGAAATGAACACATTTCAAAGCCATAAAAAAAACATACATGTAAATAAATATTCATAGAAAAGAATAACTTTAGTACGGTAAATAATTAAATACTGGATGTTTTATAAGTTTTATAAATAATATTCATTGTGCTTGAATAGATCCCAAAATATGCTTCAGTAACAAAGAAAGAAGGAGTTTTAAATACGGTACCAAGGTGCAAAACCAGATCGGAGGCTGTCCAAACCCCATTTTACAAATGAAAAATACAATAAGATCCAGGCACTCAATGCAACAATGGTGTCAGGTTTATTGAAGATTGAGAGCATGAAAAAAAAATAGCAACATTTTAACATCAACTGATCAAACTGGTCCAAATATGCTTCTCTGACTTTGTCTTCCTGTTCAGCTATCTGTAAGAACTTTGATCTCATGCAGGAGGCTGCTGGCAGTGCTGTTTTCGTACTGACTGACTAAGACAGGGGCCAAAATATTTTTTTTTTTCAGGATGTGTGAAGGTGGGACAAGCCAGGGAAATGATGGCTCATAGTGCAAAGATAAAGTGGTTAACTAAGTATTAGAAAATTCAGCAGTGAGATTGCAATGACATGATCTATGCAATAAAACTTGATTAAGAAGAACAAGGAAGTCTCTACTGACTAACTCTGCTGTAGTCACATATTTTTCGGTCTATATTTTGCAATTTGGTTTTCATGTCTCCAAGAGTGCATGCAGTGTTTAGTGAATATATTAGTAAGTTTGATTGCATCCATTGCCATTTTGTTGAAATATTACCCCCTTTACTACCAAGTTATCTGAAAACAAATGACCACCATTTGTTTTTCATATCAATAACACTCCAAAATATAATGAGAAAAACATAATTATAATTAAGTAGACAAAACTATATTCTGTATAGTTTTGCAAGGGAATATATACTAGAGGTGAGTGAACTTACAATCTAGAAATATATGTATGAACTCTTGTTTGACAGTTAAAGTCACTCAAAAAGTTACCGAATAATGAATTTGAAAAATTCCTATTTTATTCTTACTTGCAAGTTAATATAATAGTGAATAACATGTACGTTGGGTTTTGGTAAGGATGCACCCCTGTTGCCTGTGTGAAAATGTTATTGAACGTGAAGTCTTTTATATCAATTTTGTTGCTTCTCATCACCAATTTGGCAAAGAGAGGATTTAAGGAGTTGTACAGAACCACCCATTACTAACAAGGGGTATTGTGAAACGAAGTTTAAATTTACTAAATACCTCAATGGCCGGCAGGCACTATCGGTTTAGATAAGAAAACTGAGGTCCATAACAATGTGATTGTAAAGTCGTAAAGTTGTATGTTCCCGTAATGTTGACAATGTTGGCTTCTGCGTAAGCCTGTTAACCGATGTGCACATGTACGTGTCATTGAGTAAAAAATAAAGAATTTAAAAAAAAAAAGAGCCACCCATGTTTCTTCAAATATAGGTTACTTGGCTACTTGAATTCTAAAATGCAGTGGCATCCCAGGAAGTCTGTCTTAGTTTTTTATATAATATTATAGTTTGTTTTGAGGTATCAGTGGTTGGTTAGGGTTTGTAGCAGGGCCGGATTAACATAGGGGCTGATGGAGCTGCAGCTCCAGGCCCAGGCCTAGGCCCATGGAATAGGCCCATTTAAAAAAAAAAAAACGTTTTTTTTTTTTTTTTTTGTTTTTTACAACTGGCCTCCCAGCCAGTGTCCTTAGTGTCTCAGTGTCCCCTAGTCTCCCATGGTCTGTTCCCATGTTTCTCAGTGTCCCTAGTGTCTTAGTTTCCCCAAATGTTTGTGTCCCCATGTCTCTGTGACCCCATTTCTGCCAGTGCCCCCATGTCTCTGTGACCCCATTTCTGCCAGTGCCCCCCCGGTCTCCCGGTGCCCCCCCGGTCTCCCAGTGCCCCCCCGGTCTCCCAGTGCCCCCCCGGTCTCTCTGTGTCCCCCGGTCTCTCTGTGTCCCCCTGTCTCCTAGTGACACGGGACACACTGAGACATAGGGACACTGGGAGAAATGGGGACATAGACACTGGGTGACATGGGGATACATAGGGACACTGATGCCAGGCTGGCCTTCCAATTCTTTGGACAGACGTGCCCCTTTTTGGGCATGTTCGCTCCTTTTAGCAGTTCTGGTCACGTGATTCGCGTCAGTGGCCCACCCTTTTACCCTGCCCATTGACTTCCTGCTTCACTGAACACTGCTGTTAGGGAGTATGGATTTACTTGAAAGATGAAAGCATAAATTAGAGAGAGATGAGCATAGAGTATGTGTTTTCTTATAGCGGCATCCTTTGAGTTTCCCTCCAACACCAACTCCATCAGATACATGACGCTTGAGAGGTATGACTGTTTTATTGTTTTTGGTCGATAAATTCTGTAATTAGGCCCCATCATAATATTCAGCACCAGGCTCACTGGGCTCTTAATCTGGCACTGGTTTGTAGTATGTCATAAGCACGTCATCATTTTCGACAAGAATATTGGAACGTACATGCTTGAGATTCAAGTTTCATTTTCCTCTGGTTTATGCAATTGGAATGGAGTATGGGAGATGGCTCATCATATATTAGTATAGGTGTGGTTGGGTCAGGTCAGGAAGTGCATCATGTGCAAATTGTGTCCAGAATATAACAACAGAATATTGCATGACTGTCGATCTAAGTAGAATTTCCACATCCATTTTTATTTCCTGGACACACATCGACTACATCATGATGATGGCCAGCACAAAAATTTGCTGCCCATGCTGTCGTATGTTACATAGTTACATAGTTACATAGTTACATAGCTGAAAAGAGACTTGCGTCCATCAAGTTCAACCTTTATCACATATGTTGTTGCTGTTGATCAAAAAGAAGGCATAAAACCCAGTCTGAAGCGCTTCCAATTTTGCCACAAACTAGGAAAAAATTTCTGACATGTTGCATTCATGTGACACAGGAATAAAATTAATTTGTCCGGCAGAATCCCATAATTTAGAGGCCATAATTGTGGAAAATTCTGCAAGTAGTCTATAGTCACAGCTTGTCTTAAGGAAAAAAAGTGCAATGTAATTAATTTAAATATATACACACATATTATACATATATATATATATATATATATATATAAACCGTGCAATTTCAGGTTCCATTCCAGCACTAGGACTCCATTCCAGCACAATGGCCATTGGAGCAACTAAATGACATCCATTTGACTAAATATACATAGGGATTAAGGAGAGAGCGCAGGTAACTTTTTATTTTCTTTGGTTTTTACTATATATTGGGGCTGATGTGTACTGTAGTCATTGCCGCCGGCCTAGTAGTGATGGGAGTGAGCGCAGGAATTATCCTTTTGTATTTGTTTTAAGAGGAAAGGAGGCTAATAACTAATGACCAACAGAGCATTCTAAATTTTAAACAAGATAAAACGATTTCATTTAGAAGGGTTGGAGTAATTCTAAGATGGCATCAACAGTATTTAGCAATGTCTACCTGGAAGAGTAACTATCATTGCTAGATCAGGACACGCTGACATACGTTTAAAGGAATCTTAACTAAAATTTAAAATAAACATTAAAGCACATAATTGGGGAAAATAATTCCATCACTGGATTCCGTAAACACTCAACATTTTGTCTCATGGCTTATAATTATGTCTCCAGAACACGATAGTGGCATTTATTTTCCCAAAATATAAAATTCACTATTGTGTATTTTTTCTTTCCTTTACATTCTTCCAACCCACGTACACATATCGCACCTGGAGAAAAAAACAAATGACAAATAATACACCAGAGAATAATAATCTGTTCCAGATGTTATAATCTAATCCTGTTACTCATCTGAAAAGATGTGTAATCCATTCTGTTTACGTTTTTAGAAACTTGGCACAATTTTAATTGGGTTTGTCATTTAAACATCTTGCTACTGAGTCAGTAGAGTTTACCAAAGAATTAGTTTTTTTTTTTTTTATTACATAACCTGAACCTAAAGCTATTTACATTTTACGATAGTCACACATCTTGGCAGAGTGCCAGGATTTATTTAATCATTATGCCGTAAATATACTTTCCAGTTTGAAAAAAATTGCAAGAAAACTAAACAAACGAATAAGTGTACCTTCCTAATGTGATGAGCCACTCTGGCGAAACGCGTCCGTCAGAGGCTCTGGAAGCTTACTCGGCAAACCTTGGGTGTCAGTTTGTCATTACCGCATACCAAACAGTAGTTATTTATTATTATTATTTATATAGTGCCAACAAATTCCGCAGCGTTTACAGTGGGTGGACGAACAGACATGTAGTTGTAACCAGAAAAGTTGGACACAACAGAGGGGTTGAGGGCCCTGCCCAATGAGTGGGGTAAAGTGACACAAAAGGTAAGGATAGTATTAGACTAATGATAGTTGCAAGAGAGGAATCAGTTAACCAACATTCCGAGAGATAGCAACCATTGTTCATTACGGTGTCAGTTTTTCATTACCGCATACCAAACTGCGGTTAGCCGACACTCCGTGAAATAGCAACCTTTGTTCATTACGACTGTTTAGTCCTCAGGTTAATTCTGTATTATTTAATACCATTTTGAGGTCTCAATATATATTTTTTTCTATTTGGCAATGTGGGTGGCTTAGTGTGAGAGTAGAATTTGTTAAGGGGTGCCCTCGAAGGCACATTAGTTTCCTATATTTTAAATAAATAGGTTTATCAAATACTTTCTCCCTTGCCTCTTCACCTAAAAGCTGCTCCACATCAGCATTAGGGATAAATGGTAATAATAATATATTGGTATACTTGTTATATTCTGATTATTCCAATATCATTGTTCGCCTAATAATAAGCACTCTGTAATAGAGGGAGGAATTCTTTTCAGAACATTATATTTTATTCTATTTCACCCTTTTTTTTTATCTCATTACAAATAAAAGTTAAGTTTTATTTATAATATCCCACGTTTTTCTCTCACATTAAGATGATACACATATTAGTTTATTTATTTTTCTTGTTTCTTTTTCTTATTTTTTCAAATTGAATTTCACTATTTAAGGGTTATCCCCCTTTTTTCCTCTAACCTTAAGTGTATCTTTCTTGTCTATATATTAGCTCGACTTTTTTCTTTTTTTCTAATTAAATATAGTTCTCTACGTACTTTCTTAAAGGAACACTCTAGGCACTATGACCAATAGATTTTCTGTAGTAGTTATGGTGCAAGCAGTGCCTTGGCGCCTTTACATTGTAAGGAGTAAAACCATTTTTGAAGGGTTCCATTAGCTCTCCTGAGAAATGCTCTGCAACACAAGGCTTTGCTTATTGTCTGCCAACAATCAGCTGACCCTGTCATCCAATGACCTAACTTAAGTCCCTGGGCCAGGGGGGAGGACACTAGATCCCCCCCCTTTATTTTACTGTAGGGCCCCCACCCACTGCTCAGGGGTGGGGGCCAGTGGGGAGGACATTAGGTCCTTCCCCCTAATTCCAATTTAGGGCCCCCACCCACCGCTCAGGGGTGGGGGCCCGGGGGGAGGACAATAGGTCCCCCCATTATTTTACATTAGGGCCCCCACCCGCCGCTCAGGGGTGGGGGCCGGGGGGGCTTATTTTTTTTTTGGTACAGTGAGCAGCCGCAGGCTTAATAGACATGCTCCTACTCGCGCTATAGCGAGTAGGGGCATAATTTACTAATACTAAGTAATCTTTACTTAGTATTAGTAAATTTGGCTGAAAGACCAATTTAGGTCTTTCAGCCTTTTAGTAGATAGCTCCCTAATACCGTGGGAATTAGGGAGTTATCTACTTATTCATTCCTGTCATTAAACGGACTGGCCAAGTAACTTACATTTTATATGAATGTATGTTACTTGATTGTTGTAAGTGTTGCAAATGCTTACAGGTGAATCCTGGCTCTGTTTGTATACTTTTTATTTAAAATTGTATACAATGTAACATTCTTCTTCTTTCACTGGGTAAGTATATTAGTACTTAGGCAATACTGTGCTTCGGAACTTCGGCAACATTGGAACTTCGGCACTTCAGCACTTCAGAACTTCGGCACTTCGACAATTCGGCACTTCGGTAATTTCTGAACTTCGGGACATCGGCAATTCGGAACTTCGGCACTTCGGACATTCGGAAGTACCCGAATGTCCGAATTGTCCGAAATTCGTCCGAATTCCTATTCGGACCGAAACGAATTGCACATGTCTAACGTCAATGTACCCCATCTTTGGCAGGTCCTACTCTAACATCCAACTGTCTGCTAAATTAGCTACTTGCTTGGGGAAAAAAATCCATCTCGAGTTCTCTGCAGTACAAGGCTAAATAGGGTCCTGAGATGGGACACCTGTGACAGGTAGGGGTGCAAAACCAAGGAGCTCGCTAGACTCCTAAATATATATATTTATATATAAATATATAAATATAAATATATATATTGTCCCATTCAATATCACAAGAAGTGACCATAAAAGCACAGGTTTATTGCTCAAAGTAGTATATAAAGCAACATATAGCAGACAAAATCATCTCACAAACCCCATATTGTACAGGTAACTCAGGTATATCCTGAGATATTATGGGCCTATTTGCATACATGTAACCACAGTGATATTGAATGTAACAGTTTTTTTTATTTATACCTACACGTTTCAATTAGGAACCTGTACATGATGTTTATGAGTTTCATGATTTTTCTTATCATATGAGGTATTTTATCTTTTTATTCTCTTTCTCATAAACTGCAGTCCGTTACAAGAAATATTTCCTTGTCGTTTGTTTACCTGCAGGATGTTAGTTATCAGTCCTCAGCGGCAAACAACAGGTAAAGCAAACACACCCTCTCTGAAACAACACTAGACTAGATTAACATTACGTAACACTGACCTGTCACCTATTATCAAGAGGAAGAGAAACTGGCTTTTCACCTCTAAACTCTTTTACTCCTTCCTGAAACCTTTTGGGAGCATTAAAAATAATCTGTGCAGCCTGTATAAGACAAAGGTTTATTTAAAGTGATCACCTCTAGTGCTGTCCTGTTAGTGAATGTGAGAGATATCATAGATGACAAAAATCTCGTTGGGGAGATCGGAATTGATCACAATGTGAGCTTAGCTTAGTGTTTGCCTTGGGCCCAGCAGTCAGACGGGGCTCCCGGAACCGTGAATTTGCCTAGGGCCTTATGAGATCTTAATCCTTCTCTTTCGATTAAGTTAAATAAGTTCTGACAGTAAAACACTGGATGCCCCAAGGTAACTATGCACATTTTGTCTTGTAACTGACACTTAAAAGAAAATTTGAACAATGGTCTATTGTTTTAAAATAAATTCTATTTATTTATTCCACAATCAGACATGAGATAGACATATCATTCACTATAGTATGGACAATAGCACAGAGTCAATAATTAGGGTAGCATTTCTGACTATGGTTTAGTTTTTTTACATAGCAGTACTTAGCCGTGTTAGAACCTTAAGGGTAAATATTAATTATATAGATTGCTGGAGGGGACAAGGCAATAACTAAAAGTGTATAGTGAAAAGATATATGAATGAACACATATTTTCAAAGAAAACCTTAGGGAAAAAAACAGAGGGCACAAAATGGTTCCCCCAGCATGAGAAAAAATTGACATATTATTCAAAAGTCAAAGTTTTAAAGGAACACTATAAGGTCAGGGATACAAATATATTCCCTATAATAATAAAAACACTATTTAGCTTACCTCCCCCCCCCCCCCCACTCCCCTTTACCCCCTTTAAATAAGTAGAAAACATACCTTTATTCAGCGCAGCAAAGGTCCACCAGTGCTGCCTCGCCCCCGATCTCGCTATTTGATTGAGATCATCAGAATTGACAATCTCAGCCAATCCAATGCGTTGGTTAATGCGCAGGCCCGCCAAAACGCTGCAATGCACCAATCAGCATCTCTGCATTAACTCTATGTAGAAAGTTCAGCGCCTTCATGCAGAGCGTTGAGATGCTGAACATCAGTGCTGCACCCAGGAAACCACCTTTTTCTGAAAAGGCAGGGTTTATGGAAATGCCTGCAGGGACTGACTATTTTCAACAGAACAACTACATTAAACTCTAGTTGTTTAGGTGACCACAGGGTCCCTTTAAAGGGACACTATAGTCACCTGAACAACTTTAGCTTAATGAAGCTGTTTTGGTGTATAGCACATGCCCCTGCAGCCTCACTGCTCAATCCTCTGCCATTTAGGAGTTAAATCCCTTTGTTTATGAACCCTAGTCACACCTCCCTGCATGTGACTTGCACAGCCTTCCATAAACACTTCCTGTAAAGAGAGCCCTATTTAGGCTTTCTTTATTGCAAGTTCTGTTTAATTAACATTTTCTTATCCCCTGCTATGTTAATAGCTTGCTAGACCCTGCAAGAGCCTCCTGTATGTGATTAAAGTTCAATTTAGAGATTGAGATACAATTATTTAAGGTAAATTACATCTGTTTGAAAGTGAAACCAGTTTTTTTTCATGCAGGCTCTGTCAATCATAGCCAGGGGAGGTGTGGCTAGGGCTGCATAAACAGAAACAAAGTGATTTAACTCCTAAATGACAGTGAATTGAGCAGTGAAATTGCAGGGGAATGATCTATACACTAAAACTGCTTTATTTAGCTAAAGTAATTTAGGTGACTATAGTGTTCCTTTAACCCCTTAAGGACACATGACGTGTGTGACATGTCAAGATTCCCTTTTATTCCAGAAGTTTGGTCCTTAAGGGGTTAAACACATATTTGTGAAAGTTGCTTTTTTCTCTCTCTTATATAGTAGCAACATTTGTGGCTGGTGAACTTCCCTCTAAAATGTAATTTATTTTCCAAAGACTATTCAAGGAACATCACTTTACTTAAAATGTGTTAATGCTTAGAAAAGCATTGATAATCCTAGAGACTACAACTCAAAAAGACGTTTGGTTACAGTTATATGATCCTTTGTATAACCCTCTAAATAAACTAAACATTACCCTGCCCCCGTACAAAAATGATTAGAATTTGTGTCAAATTGCTGCTTTATAATTTCGAACAAGAAAAGCCCCTTCCATTGACTCATGAAACATTTGAATGGCTAAATATAAGTGGGGAGGGGGAGTGGAATAGAATTCTTGGAAATGCTTAGCGTACCCTTGTAAGATTGTCAATCAATAGGCAAGTCCAGACTGTGTATAAGCTATACATAGTTATGTATGAATTTTATCCAAAATTAACTGTGTATGTGTTAGTGTGCAGCTGTTAGTGTCTACACTGTTTAGACGTGAATGGAATAGTTTGCGGTGGTGCTGTTTTTGTCTTCCACCATTTCTATATATTGCTCATAGGCTTTTCCATAATATGGTACAATTCTTCTGGTCTGGTCTTGGTAATATAATATTTTCTGCAGTGTAGATAGTGGCAAAATATTTGAGGGACATTCTGAGCACCATAACCACTTATTGAAGTATTTATTGTGCTAGAATAACATCCCTGTTTCTTTCAGTTCAATTAATTTTCCTTTTATCACAACAAGTCTTCAAGGTACAGATCATAGTTCCGCCCTGCCAATCTGAGTTGGTATATCAGCCCTCTATATACATATGTCTGATGATTGGTGTTGAACATGCACACAAACAGACAGACAGGTACACTTTTTGGACCTGCAAGCACTCGTTCCTGGGAAGTAGTGCCTTCAAGTCCCTCTCATACCTGCACAGTGCACACTATACGTGTGAGGGTCAGCACCTTTAATTTCAAGTTCTTGAGTTGACAGGGTGTCTATGGACAGCTATCAGTTATGTGACACATTGAAGATGAATTGAAAGCAAGGGTAGCATCCTAGCTATAATCTGAAGTGGTTAAGATGCCTTGAGTGTCCTTTTAATTGTTTTCCTATTATAATCAGGGAATGTGTTAACTAATCTTGAATGCACAAGTGTTTAGCTCAATGAAATTTCTTAAACTGCTTGTCAGAGAGTTTAGATATACAAGTGATGCGAAGGCCTCAAAGTAGAGCAATCACCATGGACACCAATGAACTCAGTAATAACATTCCACAGCTTTCCACTTTAGAACGTTGTAGCACTTTTCTGTTTAGCAACATTTTGATAAATCTCCCCCTGTGTATTCCAGACATATAGCCCTCTTTTTTGAAACAATTATTTGTTAATAATCCCTATTCACAATTTAAAAAAATCAGGGTCACTTGTTAAAGTTATGTTAAAAATGACTATCGCTACCATGTCCATTGACTTATATTTTTTAAAAATGAAACAGTTTGACAACTTACCTGCAGTCTGCTAGTGCCAGCCACCTCCTTGTGTGGAGCCCAAAAGCTCCTGCAAAGAACTTGCATTAGTTCGCACTGAGGTAAGTCCTGCTGTGCAGGGCCACTACATTGACAGTAAGTGTCCATTGAGCACTCTCACCCAATGAGCTTAGCACTGCACCACAGTTTGACTACTTACCCTGGGAGACCCTAGGGCACTCTTGGCACCATAGCCACTTCAGTATGCTGTAGTGGTTATGGTACTTGGAGTGCTCCTTAAAGGCATATTTGTATTTGATGTATCAGATCAATGGTTGACCATGTTATCATTTTCAAATGTAAAAGAGTATTGAGTATTCAAAAGCACCCTACTGAGTGTCTCTTCACATTACATTACCTTCTCCCTATCTGTGCTAATTATTTCACCTCCGCACCTGAACAACATCAGATGTTTAAAGTTAATGCTAGGGGGACGGGATTTAAAATATTATACTAAATGTCAAACAATGGACACACAGTCTCTGGACAAGCTGATACATGCCAACCATTACACTGCCATCATTGTAGAGGATTTAACTCTTTAAAAAGGTCCCTATATAGCAGGTGGTTTTGCCCTTAGATATAGTTTCCCATGAGGTGTGTTTTAATAATCAAATTAAACAGGTGTATGTGCTCATGTAGTGCTAATTTAGAAATATCTGTTAATGCTACTTTATAAATGTAGGAAAAATCTGCTTAGAAGAGAATAAAGCGTAGCATCATAATGATTTGATTTATAAATAAATGTATTTTATAGAAAAAAAAAGCCAGACTAAAGGACTTGAATAATGGGACAAAGACGTGAGCGTTGGAATATAGGGGTGAAGGGGCTGCAATAAAGGAAATTAGTAATAATAATGTGCTCTAAAGGAAAGAGCTCTGATGAGGAGAAAGGCTGAAGTAAGCAGGATAAAGAGTTTACTTAATTTGTTAATTAAATTGCACTAAATGATTGTAATCAGTTGAGTGGCGGTGTGCATAATGTGTGGATTAGGTTTTATTGTACTGTGAGGGTATGGGGAAAGGTGAGAATTCTGTGCCTACAGGTGCCTGGGGAAAATATCAGGCCCCTGTTTGTGAAAGCATATTTAGTCTTGTGATATGACTGTAGAAACTAACTCTGAGTCATCTTGTTTATCAGTCACAGATCAGGATTATTTGAAAACTGACTCATACGTCTGGCTTCTTTTCTGTAAAAAATGGACACAGATAAATCAACAACACTAGTTATTTTTTCTGGAATACAAATGTTGTGACCTGGATTTAGTAGTTTGTACAAAGACGCAGTTTGTTGCCTGTTTGGTCAAAACAGGTAACAATGTGGTGTAACGCATTTAATATGAAATATATACAATAGAATTACAATATGATGAACAGTGATTGTAGCTACTTCTTAATGGAGGATATTAACAGGCAGATATGTTGGGAGGGGAAACATATCTATATTTATAAATATATATATATATATATGAGAAAACAAGGGGTTGGCTGCATTTTCGTTTTTACTATATTTATAAATATATATATAATTACAGATGGAATTAGTATTTTGTAATACATTTTTTATTGGACTAATGGAAATTTGGAATGACAAGCATTTCTAAGCAAAAACAACACATAGAATTCAAAGTTGAGTTGCGATGCTGGGGTTTAATTAAGCAACAGGAGTGCAGACCACAACACATCTTTAATTCTCTGTGTAGTTTTTAATATAGTTAAATGATCACACTTTCAAATTAATGTTCCAGAGCAGCACAAACAAATAACACATACACACAAAATACCAAACACTGTAGAAGTGCCAACAGTTAAAATACTTTGTATTTTAATTGTTATATCGTTAGAATAAATTTTATTTTTTACTTAAGTCCATCTCTGGTCCTCATCAACCTGCTCCGAGAAGGGAATGTGTCCCCTTTATTGACAGTCAAGTTGACAAACCAAGAGCCAGGTAGTTGGGCTCTGAATAAGGTGAGTGTTCATTTAAAGTCGTAAGATATCCATCTTTAACTCAGAAGTACTACACCATAGTATTGTCTACTGTACCACTCTTATATCTCCCTTTTCTGAGGAAAACTACCATCATTCCTAAAGGGGACGGTACCACCAGACGGTACTAAAGCGAATGTGATCTGAGCCTATCCTATCCCAGGCTCTGCATTATGTGAGTTGGCATTTTGCTCTATTATTTGATTTACACTATCACCCCCCCCCCCCATATGTTATTTTCCCCCTTTGTTATGTATATGCTGAAATTAAAGTGATATCATCATAAAGTCAGGACCAGACAACCCTTGTACAGGGTAGGTGTCCACAATATCACTATTTGCTCCACTCATACAGGTGAACTGCCTTGCGGCTTTTCTTCTTTTTCTTTGGTTTCTAAATTTTGAGGTGGGTGTGAGGGATCCCCACAAGAGTGTTGAAGCAGTCTCTCTATCCTTTATTGAATATATTCTAAACACCAAAGCGCCTTTAACACACAGCTCTCTCTGTATTTTCCAACAGTTAAAATGGCGGCCACAGCATATAACTCATTCACTCTCACACATTGGCAGTGCCAGCAGTTAAAATGGCGGCCAGAGGATGGATTTCCCACACACTCCCAATATGGTAATGCCAGCAGTTAAAATGGCGGCCAGAGGATGGATTTTCCCACACACCCCGAATATGGTAATGCCAGCAGTTAAAATGGCGGCCAGAGGATGGATTTCCCACACACTCCCAATATGGTAATGCCAGCAGTTAAAATGGCGGTCAGAGCTCGGCACTCCAGCCAGCCCGTCGCGTTCCATGACGTTAGTGGGCGTGTCTTAGCGCCAGTCTTCCTGTTCTGAGTTGCAGCAGTAGATCCGAGGGCGGAGTGGCGGCATTTGTGGCTTGCTGGGCTCCTGGACAGACATGGCGGAGCAGGGAGCCGGCGGGGACTGGCCCCAGAGAGCTGGAGCCACAGGGGGCCCCAGCCATGAAGAGTGCCAAGGCCGGACAGGTGAGAGCGGGGTCTGGGGGAGAGATGGGAAAACAGAGCCAGGGAACTACAACTCCCAGCATGCTCTGCCAGGACTATGATATGTAAAGATTCCCCTGGTCTTCATCGACCTCCTGGTGGATGGCGACTCCCATCACTCAGCTGAGCAGTATGACTGTTGTCTTGTAATACCTGGGGCTCCTGTGTCCATGTATTCCCCCCCCCCCCACTACCTGTTTGTTGTGTTGGAGTCCCCCCTCCCCCCCCCTCTCCATGTTTGTACACAGGAAGTCACTCTGTTTATCCTAACTAAGGAAGGTCCTTATTTGTTGTTGGCTGAACTACAACTCTCATGATGCTTTGCCAGTCAAAAGGCTAGCAAGACACCATGGGGTCTAGCTCAGACCCAAAACCTCTACCCACCCCCTCACCTCTCTTCTCCCCCCACCTCATCAGAAGACTATGGGGTAAATAGTGAGTTCTAAAAGTGGAATCTTTACCATGAAAACAAACTGGAATGCCTTCTGGTTTCTCGTTAGAACTTGCCCCATATCTACTATCATCCTGTTTGGATTATGTTCTGATGTACTACTGACTTTGAATTCCCAGCTACTCAATTGTGAGTGACTCAAAGTGATTTTTTTTCCCCCAAAGTCAGCTGTGTTTTCCGTTTGACTACTTTGGCCTAAATTTTAAAATTCCAAACAATTCACACTTTAAGTGAATTACTGGATATGATACGTTTTCCTGATGTATATCCTAAGTCTGCTATTTCAGATGTGCTCTATATAAAGAGATAGATATCTTTTTGTGATATGTTACCATTATTATGTTTTAATGTAGTGAAGCCCAAAAGGAAGATCCCCAGATGTAGAACTACAACTCCCACGATGCTCTGCATGCCTTTAGAATGACAAAGCATCATGGGAGCTGTAGTTTTTTAAAACATGTGGGGATCTACCTTTTGGGCTTTAATTAACACTGCATGGGAACTTCAAACACTGGAACTACCTATGGTTATGGTGTAAGGACCTCCTTTGTCACAGAGTTAAGTAATTTTAATAATAACTGCAACATTTCACTCTAACCTGAGTAACCAACATATAGCTTTATAAATGGGGAAAACATGCACGCAGAGTAGAGTCATTAATTATATTAAAAGCAAAAAATGTTTACTAAATTATAATGTGCAATTAAATGGCGCTATCTTATTCCGCTGCGCTTTACACTTGTAGAATGAGGATATTTGACAACAAATGAATTTACATACAAACATAACAGACGTGAGGTGAAGTTCCTGCCCAAACAATCTGACCATGTACACACTACTACTGAGATTACTCAGACTTTGCTGTTCCTTGTGGTAGCTGCAGATTTCTGGGAAATAAGGGAAGCCGAGAGCATGTTGTAGTATGTTGTCTTCATGCTTAAAGCATCTACATTTAATTTTTTTTTTTTTATATTGATCTTACTTTTATTAAACGCTGGTGGCATGCTTTCTTTATTTTACAATGTTACCATGTGCCTCACTGTCAAGGTCAGGAGGCTTTTTATTTTATGGCTTTTTTTTCTGAAGCTTAACTAAGGTCAAACCAGAATGACAGCTTCCTGTTCTTATTCTTTTATCTATTTATTTTTCTTTTTTTAAATCACTTTTTAAGAGTAGGTGAGATACCTTGTCTGGGTCCTGGCTAGCTGTATGTGTCATTCAAATTGCCTCTATAATGATTACTCATACAAGCATATGGTGTGTGCTTATGCAAAGTAACCTTGAGGGATGTCTTTCTTTTTCATGGTGTAAAATAATTACAAACTAGCTCATGTGAATGGAATCCACTGGAGATTTTCATTCATTCTGGCAAATTAGATTCTCTTTGCTGTTGTGAGGCACGTGTCTAAACAGTAGAATTGGAATTGGCAAGCATGTGTTCCTTAGATGTCTTGCGCAATAGCATGCTTGCAAATCCAATGATGAATGTTGTATTTTAAAGTTCTTCATCTTATTACCCTACCCCCTGCTGAAAAAAAAAAAAATAGTTAAAGTCAATACAGTGGTACCTCGCTTTACAAACCCCTCGATTTACAAATGAAAATCCATTGAAAATAATGCCTCGGTTTACAATTCCCCCTCACCCCTGCAATACGGAGAAAGTTTCCCCAGGATGCATTGCACCTGGGAGGTTTATAGCGCCGCCCACGTGCATGCTAGAGACTGTGGGTAGCACGTGGCGTCGAGTGTGGAGGTGTTGGAGCTGCTTTTTTTTTTTTTTTTTTACTGTTTGGGTGCATTTCTCTAGTGGTGGAAAAGTAGGGAGCTGAGCTTTGTCGTTTGCATGCCTTTTACTGTGTGTTCTGCATTGTGGGTTGGTTTACATGCCAGCTCATTTTGACTTTTTCCTGACCTCCAGAACGGATTAATTGGTTTTCAGAACACATTAAATTCGTAAACAGAGGTACCACTGTATTAAACTGATCTCTGATCCAAGTTCCTGCAGTTTGGCTGCTTCTTGCAGTGAGCTGTGCCATAGCCTTTCTTCTCTGTGTATTCAGACTTTTTTTTAAATTTATTTATTTTAAACTCTGCAATTATTTGCAGCTATACAATAATATTGTGTGACTATTCTGTGTATTCTGCCTCTAAGATAAGTAGGTTAAGAATATTAAGAAACAGAGTATGCTACGTAAAAAGGAACAGAAAAGAGAGGGCAAAAATGGTATATGTGCAAAATTCCGAACTCTCAGAAATTATTTATAAACATTGTGGCATAAGCTGCAACACTTTAATATATATTCACATTTTGTGAAGGGACAATATATGACCTGCATTTTTTTTTATTGTATAATAACCTAAGCAACTAGCAATATACTCAGTGTCCTTCAAAAAAGATATATAAATCCTCTGCAATGTCTCTAATATGAAAATAATATTATTATTTTTTTAAGTCATAAATGTATTCTTTGTTAATTGGAATGTAATAGATGATACGTTTAGTTCTAATAATGCAAGCGAAAAAACTACTTATTGGTCCTTCCTCCAAACTGTTTATTTTTTTTATTGCTCTTGGCAGCAGCGTGAAACTTACTAGAAGTTACAAACAAACAGTGTAACACTTAAACTATATCAGAAATTGTAGTCTTCCGTGTGGGACAATATTTATTTTGTATTATTTCCACCTGAATGCTTGTTACTTGTGTTACTCTTTATTGTAATGGCAGTCAATGGTACCTGTCTGGAGCGACCAATTCATGCATGATATATATATTTATTCTCTATATATCTATCTCATGAATGAATTGGTCGCTCCACACAGGTACCATTGACTGCCATTACAATAAAGAGTATATAAATTATATACAATAAAGAGTGTGTGTGTGTGTGTGTGTGTGTGTGTATATATATATATATTCCGTAACTGTGTTCTCATTGAATCTATAGATTCTTTATTTTTTAAAAAAAAAAATGTATTTATCTTATTGTGGCGGCAGCGCTTGCATGCGTTCAGACTTGAAATCCAGCTGTTATGATAAATGTAATAGGATATTTCAGATATGCATGTCTGATTATTTATCTTATCTTCATTGAATCAGTCGTGTCAGGGCAGCCAGTACTTGAGTAACTCTATTTACATGTTGCGGGGCATAGAACTGGATACTTGTCTATGTTTTTGTAATAGAAAAAAACCCTTCAAGAAGAAATACATAAAGATACCATAAAAGTACAACATGTGGCTGGCTGTATCCACACAGCAATGCTGTGCCCGCTTAGTTTTTGCCTTTCTCTTTACATTTTATGTAGCATCAACCTTTTACTCTTGTGCTTTGAGTTGCATTTTATTTATTTTCATGTTGTGCTGCTGCTGTCCTTATCAAACCATTTTGGAAGGCAAAAGACAAGGGGTGTTTTGATCAGACTGCTGGAGGGCTGCTAGTCTGTAAGAAGGACCGGTAAACAAACTTTGTTAATACAAGGTGCAGCTTTCCAGGATCTACTCCATTCCTTAAAATATGAAAGAAAGCCACAGTACCAGGTGAATCTGCAAGAAGATGTTTGTTTTAGCACCAGAAAGTGGACCTGACAATGTTTTAAACGAGTCAGGGTCTTTGTCTAAACCCTTACTGGGTTATACAGTTTCTGGGTCCACATCGTGGTTGAGTAAATTAATTTTTGTCATTTTACCTGGTGTTGCGACTTTTATTATTCATTGATTGAAGGCAGTGTTGACTAACCTTTTAGCACTTCTGTTGTTGTGGACTCCATTTGACACGTGACTAGCATGGCACAATGGATTAAATCCAAATAATTTGTAGTACCAAAGGTTAGCGAACTAAGCCTATATCGTACTCTACCTGTGAGGGTGTGCTTCCATTGTTAAAGGGCCTTTTTTTTTTTTTTTTTTTTTTTTTTTTTTTATTATAATAAAACAAAACCTTTTTCCATCCCTCGTATAGATGGCTGAGGCCAGGATAAGCACTTAAAGGTGTGTGTGGTTTTTTTTTGGGTTTGTTTTTTCTTGCCTGGCATTACCTGGTCTTTTGATAGAAGAACCGTAATGTAAACGGTCCTGTTTTTAACATTCTAACAAAACACATTCTGAAATGAAAGGAAGGCAGTGCAAACCAGTTTGTTTTAATCTTTTCAAATCTGTCTCATTTCTCTCATTCCTTTTCCATTTCTTCTTTGTGTGTATTTTAAGAGTGTTTTTGTTTTTCTCTCCACTACCTTCCCCCATCCCATAGGATGAGTAACTCTCTAATTGGTAATAATCTTATGTAATCTAAATATCGGATGTTTGCTGAAACTCTTGTGGTGTTGCATATTTAGCACAGCTTTTGGCATTATCTTCCATTTATTCATTTCAAACACATGGGTAGGGTTCATAGACATTCTTTTAGTACTTATTAACCAGTGTAGGCATTGTGATACTGCGATGTGCAATCTAGTCTAATTTAAAACCGCAGGACGTGTGTGACCTGTTGCCACACGGTATGCTTTAGGTCAGCCTGGGACAAGGTCAACTCCCAGCCCTTCCTCCTTTGCCTATTCTAGAGCCTGGTTTATTTTTGTAATCCAGACTTCCTTCACACTGTAGTGTCAGAGGAATGTTAAATATTGGAAATCCCACTCTGATTACAAACTGAACAGGGCAGATACATTCTTTCTCAATATTTAACACATTTTTGTCTATAATTATTTCTCTTCTGCTATACGGTAATGTGCTAGGTTTCCCTGTTACACAGGGTATCTCCCCACTTCTTAGCTTTGTATAAATAAATACTGCACGTAACAAAGCAATGTGCAAGTATTTATTTACATAGGTTTGGATTTAAAGTGAAACAATGACTAAGCGAAGTATAATTTGTCATGAGGTTAACACTAGCAATTTACTTTTTTTTTTTTTTTTCCTATTTTCGAGTTGGTAAAACTAATCAGATTTTTTTTTTCATTTTATGAAATTTAAAGTATTGGGTGTGTCAATCTAGTTTTGTCAGTTGCTAAGAAGCATGAAAACTTTTGTAACCGAACAAAAATCTGACAGATCTTGGAGTCCGCTATAGTGGAAAACACAAGACAGTTTGTAGTCAGGCGGGAATATTGTTTCCCTTTGCTGAGCAAGTCAAGGAAACTTTTCTCTGTTGAACGCATAGAAGCACCAGAGTATTACTCTACGCAAACTTGGTAAGCCTGGACCAGGACAGTTGGATTACAATTTGCCAAATCTAAAACTAGCGTCTCGATGATAGAAAAATAACCAGCACTGAATTGATTGAAGGAATAGAACTGCACATTATTCAAAAAGCCAGCAAATTTGTGGAACATTAGATATCAGAATTCTATATGGGTCACCAACTAAAATAAAACCATTTATTTTCAAAACAAAAATAATAAATGAACTAAAATTATCGTTCTTTCCCTGGTATCAGTTCAACCCACCATTTTCTAAGTTGTTCTGCTACCTAGAGGTCTTATAGTTTGTATGATGGAGGTACCCGTAAATCTAATCTATTGCCCTCCCCTGGGCATGTACGTAAAATCATGCACATGTCCATAGGATCTGGCAGCTTCCAACTGCAACATTTACTCACTTGATGGTACAAAAGTAAACACTGAGGATCAGGCACTCTCTTCACACATAAACCTTTTCAGCAAGCTAAAGTGCATTAGGGGTCTGGAGTGTGACTTTAACCCCTTAAGGAAAGGCATCACCAGGGACCTTCTCGCAACATAACTTCATTGCAATTAATTTATTATGGTGTTGGGCATGGTCCTTTTATTTATCTATCGATTAAAATACATGTCCTGGTCTGTGTCCTTCAGGGGTTAAGCCAAAGTTCTACCCAAGAACAAGCCTTTTCATCTAGACCGATTTTCCTTGAGTTTGAATACTGATCTATTGTGTGGAACTGTATCAAATGCCTTGGCAAAATCCAAATTGATCACATCAACTGCAACACCCTGATCTATACTTACCACTTTGTAGAATGCAACCAAGTTAGTTTGACCTATGCTTCATAAAACCATGCAAATTTTTGCTGATAACCATGTTTTTCTCAAGGAATTCTTGAAATATTATCCCTCCAAGTAGATCACAATCAAGATGATAACTCTGTTTAGGGCCACAGCTATTGAGCACCAATCACTGGTACATGTAGTGGAGAAGGGGGTATCATAGGAAAATGTGTCTTGGGGTTTTGGGAACATTCTTTGATGTATTTGTAATTCCTACGCAGATCTCACTTTTATTGTAAATTGATTAAAATTAAAGCTGCCAGTCTGTACTTTATCCCCATAGTTATAATGTATTTGTATATGCTTTTTTTGCGGTCCAAATATTTATGGCCCCACTGCACATAGGTACGTAAGGAAACCTCCACATATTTACAGAGCAACGTGGTGTTTTTTTTCAGGTAGTTGAACTCTGTGTGCGCTTGGTTTCTTGTTCCTGTAAACTCGGATTACTCATAACCAGGAAATTAAGATGATAAAGGGATAAGCATTGTAAATGTATACAGGTATACCGTGTGCTAGTCTGTAAAAACGCGATGACTAATGCTTATAGAAATTAGGGAGCCTATAGACCTTCTCTATGAAATTCGAAACAAAGACTTACTGGCTCATGAGGTCAGACAAGTCTAGTAGAAGATATTGTAGCATTTTTGTTTCTGGCTATGAAATGTTTGGTTTAATTTTTTTTTTTTTTTTTTATATTTGCAGTTGGAACTAAAGTGGTTTCAATACTCGATATTTATTGTAATAGAGTGTTAGAATCACAAGCGGAACACTCACCACTAATGAGTTCTGGCTTTTCTAATATCAGGAAGCAAGGATGTCTGGATTAATTGTTCTAATTTAAGCTAAAGTGAGCATTGACAAGAATTCAAAGTGAATTTCCAAATTGAGGCAAAAACAGCCAGTTTGGAAAACTTCTGCAAGTTCATTTTGTGTTCACTTTGGCTATTTTGCTCTTGAATCTGAAATTAATTTAGAATTTCCTGTAATTCTCACTTTAGTGGATAATCCTGTTCTGCTGTCCTAATACTAATTTAAAGAAAACCTCCTAATAGGTGTCAACTCTATCTGTACATTGTGTCGGTACTATCCCAAAGTTCTTCCATCTCCTGCAATGAGTTCAATACCTTGCCCCACTCCCACGTGATCTTTCTAGTTCCTAGCTGGTATGTGGTGATTACAGGGCAGAAAATCATTTTTGTTGTTTCTACGCTATTTGGGGCAGGGCTGCTGCTCTGATTTCCTCCCACCCCCTCATGGACCCCGTAGATAAAGTCTGAGTGCGGTAAAAAGGAACAAGGAAAGGGATTGTTTTAGCCTCCACTTTTCCATTTGGGAAATTTTGAGAGTTTAGTGAAGAATCCCATCATGTTCTATTATAAAAGGTGGCTCAAGTTGTCCTTTTATTGTCATGCTGTTTGCCATTGGCAGTTTTACACCATTTCAGTATACAGTGGGACCTCGGTTTACGAATTTAATGCGTTCTCCGGGATGTTTCGTATTGCGAAAAATTCGTAAACCGAAACACGGTTTCCCATTGGAATGCATTGAAAACCAATTAATTCGTTCCGGAGGTGAGAAAAAAGTCAAATAAAGTATTTCATCTGTTCAAAACTCTTTATAAAGTGCACTTTAACCCCTTAAGGACACATGACATGTGTGACATGTCAAGATCCCCTTTTATTCCAGAAGTTTGGTCCTTAAGGGGTTAAAGGCATAAATACTGTACAGGGACATGATTAATCAAACAATAACATTTAAAACATCCAACTTTATGTTTTAAAACATCACACATCAACACACAGTAAAAGGCATGCAAACAACTAAGCTCAGCTCCCTACCTTTCCACTTCTTGAGATGCACCAAAAAGGCTCCACAACTTGCTGCAAATGGCTCCAAAAGGCTCCACAACTTGCTGCAAATGGCTCCAAAAGGCTCCACAACTTGCTGCAAATGGCTCCAAAAGGCTCCACAACTTGCTGCAAATGGCTCCAAAAGGCTCCACAACTTGCTGCAAATGGCTCCAAAAGGCTCCACAACTTGCTGCAAATGGCTCCAAAAGGCTCCACAACTTGCTGCAAATGGCTCCAAAAGGCTCCACAACTTGCTGCAAATGGCTCCAAAAGGCTCCACAACTTGCTGCAAATGGCTCCAAAAGGCTCCACAACTTGCTGCAAGTGGCTCCAAAAGGCTCCACAACTTGCTGCAAGTGGCTCCAAAAGGCTCCACAACTTGCTGCAAGTGGCTCCAAAAGGCTCCACAACTTGCTGCAAGTGGCTCCAAAAGGCTCCACAACTTGCTGCAAGTGGCTCCAAAAGGCTCCACAACTTGCTGCAAGTGGCTCCAAAAGGCTCCACAACTTGCTGCAAGTGGCTCCAAAAGGCTCCACAACTTGCTGCAAGTGGCTCCAAAAGGCTCCACAACTTGCTGCAAGTGGCTCCAAAAGGCTCCACAACTTGCTGCAAGTGGCTCCAAAAGGCTCCACAACTTGCTGCAAGTGGCTCCAAAAGGCTCCACAACTTGCTGCAAGTGGCTCCAAAAGGCTCCACAACTTGCTGCAAGTGGCTCCAAAAGGCTCCACAACTTGCTGCAAGTGGCTCCAAAAGGCTCCACAACTTGCTGCAAGTGGCTCCAAAAGGCTCCACAACTTGCTGCAAGTGGCTCCAAAAGGCTCCACAACTTGCTGCAAGTGGCTCCAAAAGGCTCCACAACTTGCTGCAAGTGGCTCCAAAAGGCTCCACAACTTGCTGCAAGTGGCTCCAAAAGGCTCCACAACTTGCTGCAAGTGGCTTCAAAAGCCTCCACAACTTGCTGCAAGTGGCTTCAAAAGCCTCCACAACTTGCTGCAAGTGGCTTCAAAAGCCTCCACAACTTGCTGCAAGTGGCTTCAAAAGCCTCCACAACTTGCTGCAAGTGGCTTCAAAAGCCTCCACAACTTGCTGCAAGTGGCTTCAAAAGCCTCCACAACTTGCTGCAAGTGGCTTCAAAAGCCTCCACAACTTGCTGCAAGTGGCTTCAAAAGCCTCCACAACTTGCTGCAAGTGGCTTCAAAAGCCTCCACAACTTGCTGCAAGTGGCTTCAAAAGCCTCCACAACTTGCTGCAAGTGGCTTCAAAAGCTTCCACAACTTGCTGAACATGGCTCCACAAGGCTCCACAACTTGCTGCAAATGGCTCCAAAACCTCTCCAACACCTCCACACTACACACTCATGTCCTACCCACACTTCAGTATGCAGGGGGCGGAACTATAAACTGGGACACTTGTTTCGTATTGTGAAAAAAATACGTAAACCGAGGCATTTTTTTAAATGAATTTTTATACATAAACCGAATTTTTCGTTTACCGAGGCATTCGTTAACCGAGGTTCCACTGTATGTGTATCCTGTGGGTGAACTGGATACAAATATATTCACTAAGTGGTGAATCTACTTTTGGAAATTCAGCTGACTTTGGTTTCAAATTTTAACAAAAAGAAGAAAATTCACTGTATATGCTGACAACTGAATCAGAACCACATTTTCAAATGTATCTTACTGTTGCAGTGAAATTCCTTTTGGTGCTGTACTCCTGCGAGAGTAGAACATTAATGTCTAAGGATGATCCCACAAGACTGCTGTTTGATCCATAGGAAGAGACATTTTTCACTTGGCCGTCACTAGTGTTGGCTGAATGCTTGACGTAACGTAGTTCTTCTGCCTTTTGTCATACACCGGAACAATACATAAGACAAATGGTACATATTTTGTCTTAAGATATCTTTTGTTGACTGAGATCAAATTTCAGTGAACAGTGAAATTCCAGCACAGTCTTTGCGCATTTCATGAAGACAAGGGTATGACGGAGCAGCTTCAAGCATTGTATGACTATGCAGTTGCATTAAGGTGACTCAGAATTGGGGAGGCTTTGAGTTTTATCAGGGGAGTTGATGTTTTGCGAATAGTCAAATCGTATTCTGTCAATTCAGTGGATTTCAAACCGTGCGGATGGCAGTTTGCTTCATGTTTTGCACATAATCTGTACAGTGTAGTAATGTATCGGTTATATATTCGAAGTGATTGTAAGACCGTGAATTTGACAGGCTTCTTGGTGTGCGCCTCACTTGTGGAGTTGGATGACTGCTTGTTGCCGGTCGTATCCGTTGATGATGCCTGCCATTTATACCATTCTGAGAAGATCTAGCACACGTGGCACTGATTGTGTACCAACATAGAGCAAAATAAACTTTAATCTATATCATTTCTAAATGAATTGCTATCATTTTATTTCTTATTAGAATTTAGTGTTTTCGGCAGTACCGTATACAGTTATGTCAAAGTGGAACTGCATTGTCTTAAGCTTTTGTCCATTGCGTCTTATGTTTTTGTTCATCGTTTTGTTTAGAGATTGTTTTTATAAGAAGTACAAGACGTCGTGATCAGTCATCCTCTGCAGCTCTCCTTCGAGTTCCAATGCTATCACAAAATAGAGACCTACCTATCTCTTTGAGATTAAGGAGATTACGTGCCTGTTCACTTGCCATCATACCTTGATGGCCCGTGGGCTACAGTGACAGTCGGTGTGAAGTAATGTAATTTGCAATCTGTAATATTGAAACAGAGAAAAAAAAACGGGTCTCAATTTAAACAGTTGCCTTGTAAACACTGTGGAATATGAAGAAATGGAAATGTTCTACATGTGGTGTTTTTTCCTGCACGAGGTTGTTTATTCTCCCCTGCATTCCTTTGTGTTTTACAACGATCCACACTTTGTTCGAAGATGTTTTGCAGCTAGATGAAAATGCCTATGTAGAGTCATTCTGAGGTGACTTGTTTTACTTTAGCAAAATGTAGAAAATCTGCAGCAGTGGAATTTTTTTATTTTTATTTTTTTTTACACTGGTTATTTATGAACCACTGGTCGGACACTTCAGAAGGCCAGCCCCACTGACAAGCCTCTTCAAGCCAAATTGCTTTATTATCTTGGGATTGGTTCATTTAGATTCCAGCCTACACTTTACCCCTAAAGCTATGTTTAAATAGCATGCATTTGGGAAAGGCTCATTTATATTCCACAAGCAAAGCCGTTTTACGGTTTTATTTATTTTTTAACACTAGGATAACTGCGTTCAGATGGACATTTACTTGATATCTTCCTCTTAACGCATGGGTTAGGAATGGCTATAGTCCTACTGTTGCTTTTGATTTGATTTGAGCACATTGAGTAAATCGAAATGTTTTTGACCACAGCTAAGAAAAGCACAACTCTAAACAGGCACGGTATGATTTGTGTCCTGTTAAAATTCTGGAAAAGTTTCCCATAATACAAAATGGGATCAGCACACATTTGCATTGATTTATAAATCAATGAAGGCCAAAAAACAAAACAAAAGCAAAACACTTCTTAAGTGAAATCGTATAGGGGTTCTAGTACACAACATGGCCATGAGGCCAACCTTGGTGGTGGACCAATAAGCTAGTTTTACCTGAATAATGTAACTCTTGTTCTGAGCAATCATGTTTCCGAATACAAAATATTTATTACCCGAACCTTACAAAAAGCAGTAAATGTAGTGCAGTTTTGACTAAATACTGAGCCGTTGAAGCAAATACAATACCACAATTTTTTTTTGGCTGTCAAATTACAGATGTCAGATATTTTTTTTTTTTTTTTAATTTTTATTGAAACATTTTCCTTTTTCACAATAAAAGACAATTATGTTGGGTCTAAGAGATTCAATTCATGTACAGTGTTACAAACAAATAAATATTTGAATAAATTATTACACATTATTTGACATTGTACAAAAAGATAGTGTCACAATGATCCCATAGAAACCAGCATAAATAACAAAAATAAAACCAAAAAAACAAAAACAAAAAAAAAACATCACCAACAGATGTCAGATATTTAATTGTATTTGTTTCTTTTCCACCAGGAATAACAGATGAACAGATCCTACAGACCGGAAATAGGCTTCTTGAAGGGTGAGTGCGTTCATCTCCTGGAACCTGCCTAGGGGCATTTAATTTTTATTTTGCCATACGAATTTAAATAATTCTAACTTCATCAGTTAAAAAAAAAAAAAGGGGGTATGATAGTACAACACCAGTCCAATAGTCCCACACATGTGAAGCACCAATTATTTTTTTCAAATGTATTTTTTTTCAATTTTTTTTTTTTTTTTTTTATTGAAATAAAGGTAAAATACGTTTGGCATGGCACATACCGTGTTTTCCCAAAAATAAGCCCAAGCTTATATCTCTTCCCCTCCCACCCACATGAGTTACACGTTTTGTACTGTTCTAGCAAATCTGATTTGTTGCTGCAATAACTGTATTTTATAATTTTTCCGTATGCGTTATTAGTCTTTAAAACCTAATCCTGACTTTATTCTTACTCTGATATAGTTTATATATTCTGCATTTCTAATTGCTAATAAAGCCCTTTCAGCAGACTGTAATGTAATCCTCTGGGCATTGCAGGTTCATTGCTGACCGAGTGCAGCGGGCTCCTAACAGACCTCCCGTTAATGTGCCAGAGCTGGGCATGGCACAGCTGATGGATCCTGCAACCAAGGAGCTGAGTGAGTGCCTGCGGAAGATAGGGGACGAGCTGGATGGAAACATGGAACTGCAGAGGTAAGCATGCACCCATTCTGTTCTTCTGTCTGTTAAATAATTGTAGGCATATTTCTAGATAAAGTTATCAGTGTTTGGGTTCTACATGCAGTGTCGTTCTTTAAGGGACATCTGGGTACTACTCAATTCTACTCCTATCAGCTGCACACTGACAATAGCTTCTCAGTTCGTGTATCCTGCTAGTTTGGGGCTTGTTATGTAGAACTGATAAGATCCTTTTCCTCCTTTGTGCCACTATTAATAGGGCACTTCAGACAGCAAAACAATGTATTGAAAATAAAGTCCTTTTCTGTCAGTTACTACTGTTGTATTTATGATGTGTAATAACATTGGCGCGCTCTCTGTGTAAAGCACTGCTTATGGTATAAGCACAGAGAAGGTCTATGGAGCGTTAAGAGCATTGTGATTGGCTGAGTCACTTCTTTGTTTGGAGAGATCTCCTTGGTAAAGCTGTAAAATATAGGAAATTGGTTCAATGTGAGCATCATTACATTTTAGGGAGGTCAACTAATGCTGGCCGAAGTAATGTTTCACAGAAGAGACTAGAATGCAGATTTTTGTGATGCATGTTTGAGTTGGTTACTCTAACTTAATGAACGTTGTGATGGCTTTCTTGTGCATGTATATTTACTGCTTTTAATTTAAACTACAGTAGTAAGGTTTACTAATTGGATATAGATGGTTCTCACTCAGCAGTAACCCGTTCTTTTTTCCCCAGAAAAGTTTTATACCGACAATAGGGGCAACATTGATACTGGCTGTCAAGCTTCCTCCCTATCTCCTTTTGAGCAGTTGTTCAAGCTAAAGTGAGCCTGGATGCTATAGTAATTGTATGCGATTTTTGCATGCCGTTACAGTTTTTGCCACTTGGGGGTGCAAGTGCACACAGTCTCATCTGACTGTTTGCCAGTCTGACAGGCTCAGTGCACTGGACATAACTTGCTGAGCTTGAAGATCATGGGCTCCTAGTGATTGAGCAACATTCTACGTTTTTCTGTTTATTATTTTGGTGTCTGCAAGGCTTCTCGATGAGGAGCTTGTGATTGGACACTGTCCAGCACTGACTGAGACATTTGGTTCTGGGCAGAATGGGGATGGCTGGCAGTAGCTGGAGACATGAGATTTGCAGCTACTGTAGACTAGGTTTTCATTAAACCAAAAGAAAATATGCAAGAATAATTGCAGGTTTTTGTTTAGGGTTTATTCACTAAATGGCTATATATATGGCCTAAACTTCTCTTTTGCCCAATTATGTCTTTCAGAATGATTGAACAGGTGCAAAGCAATTCTCCCAAGGAAGTGTTTTTTAAAGTGGCTATGGAAATGTTCGCTGATGGGAATTTTAACTGGGGAAGAGTTGTTGCACTCTTCTATTTTGCCTCCAAACTTGTTCTCAAGGTGAGTGACCTTTTCTAATTTTTTCTTTTTTTTTTTTTTGACACCCACTCTGCTTTACCACCATTTTCTGGGCTTTGTAGACACTGTTTATTAATGTGCTTACGCTAAACATTTAATTCATGGAAAGAAATCCAAGAGTAGGAGAATAACTTCAATTCAGCTGAACACAACATCTGGAGTTCTGACCGTTAAAACTTATTTTAATTTTTTTTTTTTTTTTTATTGAAAGAAGGCATATAGAATAGATACAGTGGGACTCACAAGTCCCCATTTGAGGGGTAAGACATGCTGATCTCCGAGCATTCAAATATTTCACCCATTGTCAATCAGAATAACAAACCGTTAAATGATTCAACAAGTGGTTTCTGAGCTTGGTGGTATTTGTATCAAGCTGGAGTCATCACGAGTCAATGTATTGTTTTTGGGTCTGGGCCCAAAGGGGGTGGGGTAGAGTAGTGGCTGGTATGAAGATCAGGGGAGAAGGGGTAAAAAAAAGGAAGAATTATACAGAACAACCATCTACACTTTATAGCAATATCCCATCCCCACTCCATCGGGAAATATGTCTGGAGTGATATAAGTATAGACTGCCACTGTGTCCCTGGATTTCCCCTGCAACCTCGTGTCTCCACTTTCCTGTAATGGTTAGCATAGCTCCATCATTGGTCACTAGCCTTGCACCTGTGGCGCGCAATGCCAGTGTAGCAATGTCTGAATTCGGCAGAGCTACCTATTCAACCCTGGACCTGCCTCCTCCCCTGTCAAACCTGGACACCCCATACTTTAAGAGGGTTGGGGAGTTATTTGCCGTGGAAGGTTTCCAGTTATCCAAATGTCTAGGGCCCGGGGCACTCAGCTGTGTTTTGCTTCTCATGCGTAATAGCCATGGATTGGCTGAGATTACCAATTTTGTTGATCTCAGTCAAGGGGACAGAGCCAGCCGCAACATACCTGCTCAGTGCTGGAATAAAAGTATGTTGCCTTTTTAAAGCGTGCCAATGGGACTGATAGCCTAAACTGTATATTTAACATTCTAATAGTAACAAGAATACACGTTTGTATATCTGTCAACTACAGATACAAATTATTCAACATGCAGTAAATGGTTATGGATATATAAAAGGCAGTTACTATATACACAATGCAACATAATTGCCACATAGCAAGAAAGGGCTGTGTAGTAAACAGGGAAAAATAGTGATATGTCCCTTGAAATATAGTAATCTTTGCCCTTTGGTAACAGAGCCCAAGAAAAGTTGCCAAATTTAAGTTTACTTAAGAATCTTTGTTTCAGCGTGCTTTTTAAATTCAGCTCCGATTTAGATGATGATCCTGGGTGGATCTTACTCTTTTGAATGCCATCAATGGTGGCTGTCAGGGTGCCATTGTAAAATGTGCCACATTCTACCAAGTTTGTTTTTATTTTATTTTTTTAACTGGTTTTTAATTGAGGGGACGAGTAGCTGATCACACCTGTCAATATCCTGAAAAGCACAATTCCTTATGTAACAATGATTTAAGATAAGCCCTCTGCAAAGGCTAGTTGCACATTTCATGAAGTCTATGAGTGCAAATATTATCCGTCACAATAAGCTTAACCCTAAAAAACTGAAAGGGCGAACCGTAGTTGGGTTGAATGTGCTCTCTCAAAACGTAAAAGCGTATTCAAGTCAGTTTGTTTAACCATTTGCCACGGCCAAGGCAGAGGACCCTTTTTGTATAGAGTGGTATCAATAAAGTTGATACTGGATTGGTCAAGGACCATAGTGAATTGGATATTCTCAGAGAATGTGTTAAGTTCCGGTTGGAACCTTATGTAGGGACTTGGATGTGCCACCCCAGACTGCCATGTCTGCCATTGTTCTGTGTAGTGATAACAATAGTGATCATTGCTATGAAATAAAGGGTGTGGATAGAAAAATCTTTCTTCAAAATAATGGCATAAGTGGGTGCCATGTTCAAGCACATTTCAGTGCCCCTGGTTTGGAAATAAAACCTTCCAGCATAAGAGAAGTAATTAATCTCTAAAACAGTACGTACTCAACCAGAAGTTAATTCTTGTCCAGGGTGAGGGTATCAAAGGCATTCGACAGCCTGTATACCTTCTGTGTTTAAAATTAAGGTATACAGGCTACAGATGTCAAAACGGACAAGAATGTCATTGTCACAAATATCCATATCTGCAACCTTGATTAAAAAAATAAATAAAATACTGATGTCTTTTAAATAAGACTTACATGCAGAGGCTACTTTTGTCCAGGAAAATTGACAGGGAAGAAAGAATTGAATCTACCCCTGTATTGACTAGTCTGCGGGTGGGTCGGTGAGTGATTTATGTATTTTGGGCAACATATACATGGTGGGTATGATGGGATTTTTGTTAACCAAAAAATATGCAAGATTAAAGTCTATCAGACCGTTCTCACAGGCCTTTGACACTATATTGGCAGTATGTTACTGGTGGGGTCATGGGACACCATAGAGTATGTTACTGCATCAAGTTGTCTGGATATTTCATATGTCTTTTTAATATTCAATAGCCCCACTCTTATCTGCTGGTTTAATAGGAATTAAAAATTATAGCTTGCCAAATGTTTCTCCGCATTAAAGGGACATCCATTGCCTGCTATTTCCCCATTGGAAAGCATTGCAGCAATGCTTTACTTTAGGGAGGGCCTAATGCACCTTAGCGCCTCCTGTCATGTGATGTCGACGAGGTGACGCACTGACCCCCTTCGGCACCGGAATTGAGTGTATACAGAAAGGGTTTATTAATGTTTGGGCTATCCCTGGTGTAAACGGTTTTCCCTTCCACTTAGTCTGCTTTTAAAGGTACTGTGACTGATATTTGCACCCAGAGACTTCATGAAACGTGTAACAAAGTTTTGCAGAGGGGTTATCCTAAATCATTGTTACTTAAGGAATTATGTACTTTGCAGAAAATTGAAAGGTGTGATCTGCCTCCCATCCTTCTCAAAGACCAGTAAAAAATCACTCTACTAGTAGAATGCCTTTTGTGAGTAATTTTGGGACACAATCGAATGCGATAGGTACCACTTTAAGAAAATACTGGCACAGTTTACAATACACACACATTGACTTCAGACAGCCACCGCTGATGTCATACAAAAGAGGTAAATCCACCCAGGATCATGTAGTCTGAGCTAAATTAAAAACTGACCCTACACTGAACTTGGAGACCAATACACTATCAGGCACACAAACATTTTATCATACACTCACAATTTTGCTTTTTATTTTAAAGTCCACCCTGTCTCCCTACCTTTGGGAGAGCTAGAGTGGTCCTTTCCCTGGGGTCCAGTATGGCTGCGGAAATCTTGCTCTGCTCCATTGCGTGCCCTCCTGTGGAAAAGTATATGGTGTCCGTCCGTCTCCGGCATCACTAAACTGCGTGGGTGCAGAGCAAGAAGAGCTTGAAATTTATAGCTCCCTCGCCGCACTATTCCATTCTCCCTCAACTCGCCACCTTGGCGGTGCAGGAGGCTAATTCCACAGCTGCTGAATGGGCTGACAGGCACACATTTGTTACGCCCTTGTTTAAGAGTTTGACAAAGTACTGCTTGATCTGTATTTCAATAACCTCTTCATGTGGTTTACTAATTTTTTTTTTTTTTTTTTATCTAATCTTATCCTTTCTGTAGGCACTGTTTACACATGTTCCAAATATGATTAAAACCATCATCAACTGGACAATGGAATACCTCAGAGAGCATGTTGTCCAGTGGATACGGGATCAAGGAGGCTGGGTGAGTTGGTTATTTGCCATTGCTTCATCTTAAAAAATTAAGTTGGGAGACCTTGCTCCAATCTGTTTTGTTCACTTTTTTTTTTTTTGTCCTACTTTTTAAAATTTTCTTGTAGGCTCACATGCAGCTAATTTCTTAATGAATAAACCCCCAGCTATCCGTGCAGTGCCCAGAGCCACTGCTATGCACACCGTTTTGGGATATGCATCTCTCTCCTAGGTTTTCCATGTGAGTTTGCATAGTGTAACGGCACCCCCAGGCATAAAAGGGGTTAACAGCCGTTTAGGAGATATTCCCTTCCAGATATACAGGCAGCTACTGAAGACACCAATCACCCGAACAGGAAACCATATGAATGCCATAAACAGCCGACCCGGAACCATACGAAAGCTCCGTGTTGAGGGTCTAGCAGTGATCTGACAGAGCTGTGGGCTTATTGTTCTTATATACACATTCGTAAACATTAGTACCACCCACAGGGTTTTGTAAAACAACCAATACACACGTACAATACACTGAGACACTCCCACACAAAATCCTCCCCTCTACCTGTGATACAATTACCTTACACAATGGGTTAATGTAATTATCACAGGCAGAGAAATACAGTTTTTCCACATTATTCAGAACCTTAAAAGTATACGTCACATTTACATAAACTTATTTTCAGAATCCGCATACTCCAAATACAAACCTAGGTCAAAATCATCCAAATTGGTCCAGCGGTTCAAAAGATAGATCGAAGTCCTTTGTGACCAAATGAAGCATGTCTTTTCTGCCAAAAACCAGTTCCATAGAGTCCTCTATCCTGGAGATAATTGGAAAGTAATCCAATTATCTCCAAAGACAGAGGCAAAACTCCATTGAACACATGGTAGCAAAAGACAATAAAATACAGAAAAATATATAACTGTGCAGCTATTGCATAAAACAGGTACCTTCAACATATCCCTAGATAGCTCAGATCTGAGCGGCAGTGAGCGCACATTATTACTGAGTGGCGCTCAGATAACATACACACAGTTCAATTGCCATGGAGCCAAAGTCTTTCACATAGTCTTTCATTATACGAATGGGCTCCATGGCATAGCTATCTGGGGTATCACTGTTCAAATAGGGCAAGTACCAAATGGCCCAGCTTTCGTGTCTTTGCAGGGGAAAATTCAGTGTTTCAACATGGGGCCATAGTCTAAAGGCAGCAGGCGGGCAACCAGGCTCATCCAATGCTCAGTGGCGAGATTGGTCTCGTCACACATAGGTTGTTGGGCTGCTTGATGTGACCCTTTTGTGATGGGAAAAATGTCATTAAAGAGAGATCACAATAAATGGGCATGTTCCAAAGCGGTTGCATATATAATTAAAATCCTCAATTTTTATTTAAGTGGGGAAAAACATTTCCGCAGCTTGAATTTTTACTGTTTCTGTTTTAAAGTGCCTTCATTTACAGGCAGTTAGTTATAAAGCTTGTGTTAGAGAATTTTGGTTTGGGAGTTTAACAAACTTGGTAATGTGAATAAACTCTACAAACTCAAGGGGGTAGTTCACCAACGCGTGTCCTTCTTTTTTGGGGGGTTTGTTTGTTTATTTTTAATTTTTTTTTTTTCTTTCAATTTTGATTCTTTGTAATTTTTAACCCTTTTTTTTTTTCCCCCTTCCTCTCTTTAGGAAGGACTAATTTCTTATGTTAGCACGCCTACTTGGCAAACTATCAGTGTCTTCCTCGCTGGTGCAATAACTGCCGCCCTTACCATCTGGAAATTGCATTAAGTCTTCTTTCAGTCATACTTGGAGCTGGTCATTTTAAGTAACTTTTTGAACCGGAAGCACAAAGATTATTGGAATTCACTTGAGCACTCAAGCGAATATTGAAGACCTAGCGCTTCCATCAGGGACTTAATAACTTCTTGTGAGCCTGGACATGGTGATCACGTACCTACAATGTCATCCAATCTGTCATTTTTTGGGGAGATCACGTGTTTATTCCTTTTTATTTGTATTTTTCTCAATCTTCTTTGATTAAATACTTGAATTAATGTTCTTTGCCCCTTCCCCAAAGAAAGGAGAGAAAGAGGAAAAAGGAAATAAAATAAAATAATGTATTTTATATGAACTTTGAAAATGTGTGGACATACCTAAAGAATGTGCATTTTGACCTTGAATAGAGTACATCCGTTAGGGGGTAGTTGATCTAGAAGTAACGATTTGTGTCTCTGCTATTAAGATGTTAGAACTAAATTCACATTGCATAGATTGTTGCACCTTAAGAGAACAGAATGTTCCGTTATTTTATTAAAGGGGAAAGCATATTGTTCCCATCTCAGGGTTATCCTGTTATTTTTATTTTTATTTTTTTTAATCTGTGTTTGACTACATGAACTTTCCATCCTGTTTTTAATTTTATTTTTTTCCCCTCAAATCTGGGATCTATTATTGGCCGTTATGGGCTCATGTGACAACGTCAAGTCTGATTTTTAAATCATAGAATTTGCAGTAGTTTAATTTTAAGGTGCCAGTCTTTGATTTTTATCAGGCTGCTTTCATAGGAAGACTTCTGCAAAAAATGTAGCTTACATGTCTCATAATGCCCAGGTAATGCCATGATTTTATAGCCCTCTGTCTTTTTTTTTTATTAAAAAAAAAAAAAGTATTCTCTGGGCCACTGACTGTGAATTGTATATCTTACACATGTAGTAATTGACATCCTCAAATAGACTGGTCACACATGATCACTCTTGATTCAAACTGGGTAAAACATAACTCACACCTGCAGCTCATGAAACACCTTTATGCCTTTTAACTCCGTGCTTACTTTGTTTATAGTTTTTGTCTGTTGGCAACAGAAAACATTCACATAGTGTTTGGTAGGGTAAAAAAAGCTAAGAATTCTAATTCTAACATTTAAAGTGGAACTGTTATATTTGTATATTAACTTATTTTTTTAATGTTTTTTCTGTATTTCTGATCTAAATTCTTGACCCACCATTCTAGTTTATGAAAGTCCTAGTAACTTTGGAAATGAGCTTACACTCAAAATTCAGGTGAATTGTGGGATATTTGCTTTCCGTTGCCTATATGCTCCCTTTTTCAGAAGCTGTTTGTGATGTGATATTTGTGGTGCCACTAGAAGTGTACTTTATGTGCTGGTTTCTAAATCGCTCATTTGCTGAAATGTAACCGTTTTTCACTGGTTGTCATCTTGGTTGTCGGTGCTGAGAAATATTATTGTAGATCTGATTTATCTTTTCTGTTCTCTAATATCCCAGGTAAACTTTTCTGATCAGAGAATTCGAATCATACTTTCAAAAAGATAACTGTGCAATCCAATTTTCTTTGAGCAAATGTTTATAGTGCACTTTGAAAAATGTTTGTTTTTATTTATTACTAAATCAAGTGCCAATACTGCATTCAGCAAACATACTTTTACACTGATTTATTAGATCACCAGTGTGAAATTTTTTACAGTTAAACTATAAATGACAATACTTTTAATTTTTTTTTAAGTGTCTTTTGTAGAAGTTTCTCCTGCACTTGGGGTTTGTCATACTCCATTTTGCTCCTTATTTTCTGCCTTTTTTTTTTTTTTTTTTGTATTCTAGGAAGTACTTGTAAGATCAGGTGCATCCAAAAAAAGCCTTTCCTCACTGATGTGCAACAGAAATGTGTAACTTCAAATGGCCTTGCATTATAGGCAGGTTGAGACATTATTATGGCTTTGTGAATATGATGGGTTCTATCTTATGCATGTTTAAGAAAACATTGAAATATCACAGATAAACTTTGACCACACAGATTCAAAAACAAAAAGAAACCAGTGTTACCTCTGGTTTAATCACCCTTTTGTTTTTTAATCCATTCAGTTGGTTGTTACAATAATTGGCTCCCAGAACATGACTTAAAATGTATTTATACCTTTTAAGGAATATATTCACCACTTCTCCCTAGATGTGAAACCTTTATTTTATTTTTTTTTTTTATTATTTTTTTTTTTTCTGTGTATGCTTTCTATATAGGTTTAGTAAAACTGATGCAGGTAAAAATGTTAGGTTTAATTTATTTTAGTTTTTTTTTTTTTCTCTTCTTTTTGCATTTAAATTGTTAAGCTGTAGATGGGAGTTTCTGTGCAATGCTAAATATTACTGGACAAGTACTTTATACCAGTATACCTCAACTACATACTGCAAACATTGAAATAGTTTGAACTTTGTGTCCAATCTAACCCTATTTTGAATGTTTCTTAAAATGTGTTTTTTTTTTTTTGTTTTTTTTTATCATTATAAACTTTATACAGTTCTAAAATATGAACTTGGACAATCGTTTCTTTTTAAAGCAGAATATTGTTTCTCTCTTCACAACGCAAAGGGGAAAACTCCGGGGTGGATATTAACTGTAGTTTCAATACGAGTAGGTCTGATATGGACACTCCTGGCACCATAACCACTGCAGAGAGCTGTGTGGTTAGGGCACTAACTGTGTCTAGACAATGGTTTAAGGACAGTAGTTGAAGTGTGCCTGCCCACTGAAAAGCAAACCGCTGTGTTAATCACTAGAGCTTACAAAGTTTCTCTTAATTATGTTTGTTTTTTTTTGTTTTTTTTAAATCTGGAAAAGAAAAATCAATTTTAATTCTGTAGCTACAGCTTTTGGTTTTATGTCTGTTTAAATCCTGAAACTTTTCCCAACATGCATATGGCCTCTTAAGATTGACTTTATTTTAATTTTATTTTTTTTCCCTTTGAATACTCGGACAATATAAAGGGTGTTTCCTTTTTCATGAAACAGGTTCACTTTAACTAGGGTGCCATTAAGGTCTACTGCAATGTATTTTTTTTATTTTTTTTATTTAAGTGCCCATCTTGTAGGAGTTCCTGACTTCTTCAGTACTTGACCAATGACCATGAGCTTACTTGGCAGATGTATGCCTAACATCAGACTCCACTGCAACATTTCTGTCTGCGGCTCTTGCTAATCGATTTTATATGAGCAGCTGCTACAATTATATTTACATAGCGCCAATATATTCCACAGCGCTGTACAATAGGAAACTACACATTTTTAATTCCAATAAAACACATGACATAGGGGAAACGGTTGGTGAAGAGGGACTTGCCCAAACTACCTCACTATCTAAAGTAAATGCTGGACCATATCATAGTCTAAAACTATTGTAGCAACTGCCCTTAATAAATTGGTTACTTTTTGCACTGCTGCTTTTTCCAGGGCGAATTGAAGTCACTGGCAAGAGTCTAGGGGAAGGTGTTTTGGTTTTATATTGCATAACCGTTCAATGGTTACGTGATCTAATTTTACATCTGAGAATAGGTCTCAAAGCTAAACATACCTCACACATTTTAAAAACAAAACGTTAAGAGCAAACGGTATATACCAATAGGTATGTTGAGGTTATCTAAAACCGTGCACACCACCAGGGTCTTTCACAGAGTGTTGTGCAAATGTTATATTTGAAGGTGCTCTTCTGTGCGTTTTTTTGTTTGGTTTTTTTTAATAATTACTGTTAACCCATCGTCGCCTTCTTGATTTTGCTATTTCCCTGCTCAATATTTGCATCACCGTTACAGTGTATGGCGATGGGTTCTATGCAAAACTAACCATTTTTACAAAACCATGCTATCTCTTAAATTTTAACTTTTCATTTCTTGTCTTCTTAAATGTGTTTGGGATATATTGTTGCTTGTTTTTCTAAATAAAATGTTTTGGCTATCTGCAAGTTTCCAGTATTTTTATTTTCTAAAAATAAAAAAAATGCTTTTTATATTTAGATTTATGCGTTCGAAGTTAATTCTGCTATATTGATTCTAGTGAGTGTGTGTGTGTGTGTGTGTGTGTGTGTGTGTTTTCCGTGCAAGTCGCAGGATCAGAAAAATCTTGCGGCCATTATTGTTATACTGGTTATTCTGCCATATGTCTTGCATCACTTCTTTTATTTCTGAATAAAATAGTCCAAAACCTAAAAAAACAAAAATTTAAATAACCGTTAATGAACATTTTTCTAAATCCTATAAAGATAAGTATTGGTGTGTTTTTTTTTTTTGTTTTTTTTTGTTTAGTATCCACTAAGTATCGTACATAAGAAAGCAGAGAACATTGATGAGACACTGAGTATATTATGGCATACATGTCAATATACAGGAAGAAAAGCATTTGTAAAACATAAATACTTTAACCCCTTAAGGACACATGACATGTGTGACATGTGATTATTCCCTTTTATTCCAGAAGTTTGGTCCTTAAGGGGTTAAGTGTATCTTGAGGAGTGCTGTTGTACTGAGACCATCCGATACAGATTGCTATATTGTTAATGTTTCACAGCGTTCTATGTGAACTGCATTTTGTTCCGTAAGACCATAGTATTCTCGTTGTAGCAGATAGCTGTTGTTTGTAAACCGTTCACAAGTCCTAACTTGTTGTGCAGGGTTGGAAAAAAGACAATTAAACTTGCGGGGGGAGGGGGAGAGAGATGATTTTTGACAGCTGGGGGGGGTTAGCAGAGCTTGCTGATAGAATTTTTTTTTTTTTTTTTTAATCAATATTTGGTGACAACTGGTTTTTGTCTAGGTGTTTTTATTTATTTATTTTGACCCTCTCGGAATGTAGCTAACTGATGATTTGGTCACTCCTGCTATCTCTCTGAAGGATTTTTTTTTTTTTTTTTGCAGCTTAAAGGAACACTATAGTCACCTAAATTACTTTAGCTAAATAAAGCAGTTTTAGTGTATAGATCATTCCCCTGCAATTTCACTGCTCAATTCACTGTCATTTAGGAGTTAACCCCTTCAGGACGAAGTCAATAGTACACGTTCTGATCAAAACAAAACGTAAACAAAAACTGGAATTTGCGCTATATGTCTGTTCAACCGTAATTCACCTCTTTCATATTAAATGCACCCACACTTATTATATATCATTTTGTTCAGGAGAAACAGGGCTTTAATTTCATATAAAATATTTGTATATGAAACAATTTATTATGAATAAAATAAAAAAAACTGAGAAATTTTAATTTTTTTTTTTTTAAATTTGTAGTTCCGCCTCACATTTTAGCTGTAAATGTCATAATACTGTTAGGTTTTACTGCAACAAAATGCACATATTTGTAATCAGCGATGTCTCGCGAGTACAACAGTACCCCCCATTAACAGGTTTTATGGTGTTTTGGAAAGTTACAGGGGCAAATATAGAACGTTCCATTTTCATATTGAAATTTGCCAGATTGGTAATGTTACCTTTGAGACGGTGTGGTAGCCCAGGAATGAGAATTAACCCCCATAATGGCATACCATTTGAAAAAGTAGACAACCCAAGGTATTGAACGTGGGGTATGTTTAGTCTTTTTTAGAAGCCACTTAGTCACAAACACTGGCCAAAGTTAGCGTTCATATTTGTTTTTGTGTGAAAAAAGCAAAAAACTAATATTTGGCCAGTGTTTATGACTAAGTGGCTACTAAACATGACTGGACATACCCCATTTGCAATACCTTGGGTTGTCTAATTTTGCAAATGGTATGCCATCATGGGGGTAATTCTCATTCCTGGGCTAGCATACGGTCTCAAAGGCAACATAACTAATCTGGCAAATTTCAATGTCAAAAAAATGAAATGCAAGCCTTATATGTGACTCTCTAACTTTCCAAAACACCATAAAACCTGTACATGGGGGGTACTGTTATTCTCGGGAGATTTCACTAAACACAAATATTAGTGTTTTAAAACAGTAAAACATATTACAACAATAATATAGTCCATAAAAGTGCCGTTTGTTTGTAAAAAATGCAAAAAACGTCACTTTTACTTAAAATATCATCGTTGTAATACAATTTACCAGTTTTAAACACTAATATTTGAGTTCAGCGAAGTCTCCCGAGTAAAACAGTACCCCCTATATACAGGTTTTATGGTGTCTTGGAGAGTTACAGGGTCAAATATAGTGCTTGCGAATTAAATTCTCTGCACTTTCTCCCTGTGTTGTCAGGCATGTCAATCAAATTTTAATTAATCAAATCACATAATTACGTTAAAAGATTACTTAAATATACACGTAGAATTTTAATATATGCATTTATAGGTATATAAATTCTACGTGTATACTAATGTAATCTTTTATGTAATTATATGTATTTATCTCTCTCTCTATATATATATATATATATATATATATATATATATATATATATATATATATATTTATATATTTATTTGCGGTTATTTGTATTTTATATATAGAATGTCATTCTATTTTTTTTTTTTTTTCTTTATTTTTGGCAGTGCAGTAGTGAGTACATCATTTGGCAATGACATGAATAAGGTACATCGATAATATACAGTAGACAGTGTTGGTTTGTATAAAGATTCAAAGCATACTGCACTGTTATTTTATGGTTAAAGTAGTGTAAACAACATTTATGAACATAGTAGTTACATATCTCAGCTTACATGTCCTAACCTCCCACATTGATGGCGTTTACGTCCACTATCTGGGCAGAAGGGGGACAACAAATCTGTTGGAGGAGCTGGCCAGGCTTATGAGGCGGTTAATGTTAGGCATATGTGTTAATCACAAAAAACAAAAATAAAAATATAAGAACTGCTAATAAACATGCTGGGTTGTCCAGTCTAACCCTGGGGACGTGCGGCGTAGGCCGACTAGGATTAACATAGTATGGGCCTGTGTTTCGGGGACACTAGTGGCTCGCTGATTTTATGGATGGTATGCTAGGACAAAGGCCCCGAACATGCTGAGGTGATTGGCTGCCTGTTAGTTTAAACTTGACAGGGTGCTTAAAGTATAGGGGTTGTCCAAATTGTGGGTGCCTTATTATATATATATATATATTACGGACCGTTTCAGCATAAAAGGGGAAAAATCCGTTTAGGCGATAATCCCCTTTTCCCAAACAAGGCACAGCTACTATAAAAGCACCAAAACTCACGAATTTGGATATAAATGAATGCACCAAACTCCCGAACTGCATACAAGGGAATAAGGTAGCACTCCAGCTGGAACCTCACGAATAGCTGCTAGCAGACGAACAGGAAAAGCAGACATCAGCTTACACTCCTGGCAGTCAGTCCCTATCAGCATACAGTGAATCCCCCCAAGAACGAGACAAGGCTCCGTGTTGAAGGTCAAGCAGTGGTCTGTTTATTCAGGGCTACCTGCCCCTGTATTTGTGCAGGTCTCCCACCTGGTGGACACTCCCCTAGGGGACCAGATGGAAGACTGAAACAGCAGACAGACATGTATCATTTTCGTACACACAGCCACAATACTTTCCCACCATGCATCTTGGTTTCCTCCTCCCTGCCCTGGAGATAATTAATGAAGTAATTCAATTATCTCCTAAGACAAAGGCCAGACTCCATTATGCACATGGTGACACAGAAACAGACTATCACTTTAAAATACATACAGACACATTTTATACATAAAACACAGACATGTAACATATCCCCAGATAGCTCAGGTCTGGGTGCACATTATTAGGTGAATGGCACCCAGATCACCCAAATACATTTTAATTGCCATGGAGCCAAAGTCTTTAATTACACTAATATGCTCCATGGCATGGCTATCTGGGTTACTACAGTTCACATAAAACATAAAATACCGAATTTCCATGCATTCACCAAATTCATACGAATGAGAACCAGGGGCTGGAGGTTCAGCGGTGCCTGCACGGAAAAGTGTCCGATTTGGGTGCATGAAAGCCGGGCAGAAAAGTGCTGGCTGCCCGGGGAGCTCCAGAACAGCGCCACCTAGCGGCCGCTAAGTGTAACAGCGGCCACACAGTTAACAGGCAATTAACTGCAGCTTCAGGGAGGTAAATTGGCAGCACACTCCAGCTTCTGGGTGACCAATTAACAACGCCGGCCGGCTTCCCACGGCTCTGGGGAGGTTGGTGAACGGCTGTTTGTTCGGTAGATGAAATCTACCGAACTGCTGTGCAGAAAGGGAGAAATAAATCCTTCTGCACAGTAAAATTAACCCTTTAGCTGCCGGTCCATAGTCCAGAGGCAGCAGGCGGGCAACCAGGCTCCTCCAATACAATGTGGCGAGATTGGTTTCGTCACAATATATATATATATATTCATTCTAAGTGTATTTTAATACTAAAATATATTAATATTAAAATACATTACGTATGACGTTTTATATATATATATATATATATATATAAATAAAATAAGGCATTTAATTTATTTTATAACATTTTTTTTTTTTTTTACACTACCTACCAGCAGGGGGGACTGTCTAATATTTTTGACAGTCTCCCTGCTGGCAGATCCATAGCCAGCTATAGGGGGCCATGTGATCGCTCTTTGAGAGCGATCACATGGCCGCCGGAGGGGGACTGCCTGGGCTCTCAGACAGCCCCCCAGAAGAGGATCGCGGCGGAGGTGAGTACCTCCTAGCTCCTGGGGCTGCAAGCCATTACGGCGTTCTATGCCGCCGCAACGGCTTTAAAGCCGCGACGGCATAGAACGCCGTAACGGCGTTAAGGGGTTAAATCACTTTGTTTCTGTTTATGCAGCCCTAGCCACACCTCCCCTGGCTATGATTGACAGAGCCTGCATGAAAAAAAAAACTGGTTTCACTTTCAAACAGATGTAATTTACCTTAAATAATTGTATCTCAATCTCTAAATTGAACTTTAATCACATACAGGAGGCTCTTGAAGGGTCTAGCAAGCTATTAACATGGCAGGGGATAAGAAAATCTCAATTAAACAGAACTTGCAATAAAGAAAGCTTAAATAGGGCTCTCTTTACAGGAAGTGTTTATGGAAGGCTGTGCAAGTCACATGCAGGGAGGTGTGACTAGGGTTCATAAACAAAGGGATTTAACTCCTAAATGGCAGAGGATTGAGCAGTGAGGCTGCAGGGGCATGTTCTATACACCAAAACTGCTTCATTAAGCTAAAGTTGTTCAGGTGACTATAGTGTCCCTTTAACCCCTTAAGGACACATGACATGTGTGACATGTCATGATTCCCTTTTATTCCAGAATTTTGGTACTTAAGGGGTTAAAGACTGCCTGTTTCACTTGCATTGAGAGCTCATTTGACTGCATGTTGTGGGTTCACTGCAACGGCTTCCAAATGCTAATGCCACACCTGGTATCAACTCCAGACCTTTTACCTGTGTAATTGATAAGGAAATAACAAGGGAATAGCCCACGCATGTCCATGAAACTGCTTTTGAGTCAATTGTCCAATTACTTTTGGTCCATTAAAAAAGAGGGGTCTGCATATTAAATAACTGTAATTCCTAAACCTATCCTCCAATTTGGACTGCACTTTAAGTCCATATTCATTATTTAACTATATATATATATATATATATATATATATATATATATATTATATATATACTTTATAATTTATTTTGGTAAAATGACAACTTGTCAGTGTCCAAATATTTCTGGACCTAATTGCGTGTGTGTATATATGTTTCCTGGCCATATCCATCGCAGCACAATAATGGATAGCTTCACTATCCATAATTAGACAGGAACCTAATTTAAAAGAGAGGGTATAAGTAACCCCTCCTATCTCTCCCATCCTCAGTCTTTTTGTTCCTGTCCTATCCCTAGGACAGACTTAGTAATTCTAGGACTAGAGAAATTTTCTTTTTGGCTTCCCTGAGGGCTGTTACCTTCTGCCTCAAGGGAGTTCAGCCTCTCTCCCTTAGGAAGTCTTCAGTACAATGCTTAATGCAAAGATGACCCCCCGAAGATACCCCTTTAGTGACTGGGGGTTCTAACTTGCTGTGACCGTAGGGGTAGCAAGATCATGCCATCACCATAATTCCTGCAGTGACCCAAGGGTTAGCAGGCTGGGCATGCACATACAGAGCATATGGATTTTCTTGCTGTGACCCTAGGGGTAGCAAGATTATGCCATCATATCAAAAGCATAATTCCATAACTTTATAAAATCCTGAAACAACTCCACCAGATATGTTCCATATTGCCCTCTGAATGCATTTCCAACATTTAGTGGTGTTAGTCTGAGAGATTTTGGCTAATCTACTTGGTACTAAGTACCATCTATATAAGATGTTGATCTGTGTTTCTAATATATTAAGACAGTGTACTGTTTTTTGTTTTTTTCCCTTCAATTTCATAAAGGCTGATCCATTCCTTAAACTGAATATTTATCAGACCGTCTTGTTCCCAAGATCCCTCTTTTACTAATAGGACATTCTGTTTTTTCCAACTCCGCAAGTTAATGTCAAGAATAGTAGTGACTGTTGTAGAATTATTAACCCCTTATAACTTATATCCATTATTAGGCCCCTTATAAACTATATAATCCTTACTGGGCCCCTTTAATACTATATTCTCATATTCAGCTCTCATGCCTCGTAGTTTAAACTTTACAAGATTCCTTTGTTCGTAGAAACGGCATGTCAGCAGAAAATGCTAGAATCTTCTGATTCAAAGAACACACTGTAGCAGATAGTATTGATAGAGTGTATAATTGCCAAAGAGGCCTTGAGAATATTGAGGATACTAACCTTGAAAGACTAAAGGTACCAGCTACTCTTTATGGATAGCTGCCAAAATGCCCCCTCCCATCGAAAGAACTCCTCGTGCTAGCAAGATGGAGCTGAAATCTGGAGGAGAACTTTATGACGTCAGTTATGATGTAAGACGTAACACCCAACAGGGAGGGCATTTAACTAACCACTTCTTCTCTAAGCCAATTGACAATGTTTATTTGCTTATATCTTGATAATCAATGATGATGTCATTTTGCCTTTAAAAGGATTTGCAAGCCTGCTTTGTTCAGATGCTAATAAATTTCCTGAAGTGCTTTTAACCTGAACTCTGTGTGTCAGTGTGAATTTACTTCTGCGTATACGCAATTTAAACATCTCTAATTTGGACAGGAACAGATAGTCATTCAAACTTCTTTGTTTGCTTAAAAGATTCCCTTATCAATTTGGCGCATCCAACGTGGGGGCTGGGTTATGCCCTGCTAGGACAGCCGTCCGAGAAGACGTGGGGTAGGTTGGTCCTGGGGGAAGGAAGGAGATTGATCAACTCTAAATACACGGTAGAGTGCACCTGTCCGGTATGTTCCGGCCCCTGTGATTTACCTGCCTCAGCGTCTGAGATCGGCTGCCAAGAGGACATCAAAGTCAGGTAATATCTTGCCCAGAGACCCCTATACCTTACCTGTTGACTATCTGTTGCCTGAGTGTGTTTGGTTTGTTTTGTCTCTAGTATGTGCCCGGGTTGAGTGATTGCCTGTTTACTCCTTTTAGGAACCACGTGGCTGTGGTTGTAAGGAAAAAGGGGGGTGGATCTGTGGAAGTTTTCCTGGGGATCTTCTGTTTGCCTGTTTACTCCTTTTAGGAACCACGTGGCTGTGGTTGTAAGGAAAAAGGGGGGGGAATCTGTGGAGGGGTGTAGACTCACTGTCTCCTGGGGGTTTCCCATAAGTGTTGCTTTGATTGCTAGCCTCATTGGACATCACTTTACTCTGCTTGCTGTGTGCAGAGAAGCGGAACACTGCAGCTTCGAGCGCTGATGCTGGGCGTTCCAGTATAACTTTTGTGGCAGGTGGTTACAGGCAGATATTGCTGTCTCCATCACCACGTGGATGGAAAGGGATTTTTGTTAACCCTGTTTGAACTTATTTGAACTGTGATGCATGCACTGTATTTTACTTGAAATGTTGTCTTAATTGTCTGTCACACAGATTCCTGTGTTTACTTTTATCTTACTCTCTGTACTATTTACACTTTCCCCTCCTGTTTCTCTTTCTCTGATGAGAGAAGTGATTGGTCACACACTTCTTGCCACGCTCCAATCCTTGGGTAGACGGAATCAGTGACTAGTCTACGTTTTGGGAAGACGTACGTTGGAATTTATTCTTGCGTAGCAGTCGAGCATTGTAGACGTTATCTTTCAATATCTCTCTCTCTCTCTCTCTCTCTCTCTGTGTCTCTGTCGCTCTCTCTCTCTCTCTCTCTCTCCCTCTCCCTCTCTCTCTCTCTCCCTCCCTCTCCCTCTCTCTGTCTCTCTCTCTCTCCCTCCCTCTGTCTCTCTCTCTCTCTCTGTCTCTGTCTCTGTCTCTGTCCCTCTCTCTGTCTCTCCCTCTCTCTGTCCCTCCCTCTCTCTGTCCGTCTCTGTCTCTGTCTCTCTGTCTCTCTGTCTCTCTGTCTCTCCCTCCCTCTGTCTCTCTGTCTCTCCCTCCCTCTGTCTCTCCCTCCCTCTGTCTCTCTGTCTCTCCCTCCCTCTGTCTCTCCCTCCCTCTGTCTCTCCCTCCCTCTGTCTCTCTGTCTCTCCCTCCCTCTGTCTCTCTGTCTCTCCCTCCCTCTGTCTCTCTGTCTCTCCCTCCCTCTGTCTCTCTGTCTCTCCCTCCCTCTGTCTCTCTGTCTCTCCCTCCCTCTGTCTCTCTGTCTCTCCCTCCCTCTGTCTCTCTGTCTCTCCCTCCCTCTGTCTCTCTGTCTCTCTGTCTCTCTGTCTCTCCCTCCCTCTGTCTCTCTGTCTCTCTGTCTCTCCCTCCCTCTGTCTCTCTGTCTCTCCCTCCCTCTGTCTCTCTGTCTCTCTGTCTCTCCCTCCCTCTGTCTCTCTGTCTCTCTGTCTCTCTGTCTCTCCCTCCCTCTGTCTCTCTGTCTCTCTGTCTCTCCCTCCCTCTGTCTCTCTGTCTCTCTGTCTCTCCCTCCCTCTGTCTCTCTGTCTCTCTGTCTCTCCCTCCCTCTGTCTCTCCCTCCCTCTGTCTCTCCCTCCCTCTGTCTCTCCCTCCCTCTGTCTCTCTGTCTCTCCCTCCCTCTGTCTCTCCCTCCCTCTGTCTCTCCCTCCCTCTGTCTCTCTGCCTCTGTCTCTCTCTCTGCCTCTGTCTCTCTGTCTCTCTTTCTGCCTCTGTCTCTCTGTCTCTCTTTCTGCCTCTGTCTCTCTGTCTCTCTTTCTGCCTCTGTCTCTCTGTCTCTCTTTCTGCCTCTGTCTCTCTGTCTCTCCCTGCCTCTGTCTCTCCCTGCCTCTGTCTCTCTGTCTCTCCCTGCCTCTGTCTCTCTGTCTCTCTGTCTCTCCCTCGCTCTGTCTCTCTGTCTCTCTGTCTCTCCCTCCCTCTGTCTCTCTGTCTCTCTGTCTCTCCCTCCCTCTGTCTCTCTGTCTCTCTGTCTCTCCCTCCCTCTGTCTCTCTGTCTCTCCCTCCCTCTGTCCCTCTGTCTCTCCCTCCCTCTGTCTCTCCCTCCCTCTGTCTCCCCCTCCCTCTGTCTCTCCCTCCCTCTGTCTCTCCCTCCCTCTGTCTCTCCCTCCCTCGGTCTCTCCCTCCCTCGGTCTCTCCCTCCCTCGGTCTCTCCCTCCCTCGGTCTCTCCCTCCCTCTGTCTCTCCCTCCCTCGGTCTCTCCCTCCCTCGGTCTCTCCCTCCCTCGGTCTCTCCCTCCCTCGGTCTCTCCCTCCCTCGGTCTCTCCCTCCCTCGGTCTCTCCCTCCCTCGGTCTCTCCCTCCCTCGGTCTCTCCCTCCCTCGGTCTCTCCCTCCCTCGGTCTCTCCCTCCCTCTGTCTCTCCCTCCCTCGGTCTCTCCCTCCCTCTGTCTCTCCCTCCCTCGGTCTCTCCCTCCCTCGGTCTCTCCCTCCCTCGGTCTCTCCCTCCCTCGGTCTCTCCCTCCCTCGGTCTCTCCCTCCCTCGGTCTCTCCCTCCCTCGGTCTCTCCCTCTGTCTCTCCCTCCCTCTGTCTCTCCCTCCCTCGGTCTCTCCCTCCCTCGGTCTCTCCCTCCCTCGGTCTCTCCCTCCCTCTGTCTCTCCCTCCCTCTGTCTCTCCCTCCCTCTGTCTCTCCCTCCCTCTGTCTCTCCCTCCCTCTGTCTCTCCCTCCCTCGGTCTCTCCCTCCCTCGGTCTCTCCCTCCCTCGGTCTCTCCCTCCCTCGGTCTCTCCCTCCCTCGGTCTCTCCCTCCCTCGGTCTCTCCCTCCCTCGGTCTCTCCCTCTGTCTCTCCCTCCCTCTGTCTCTCCCTCCCTCGGTCTCTCCCTCCCTCGGTCTCTCCCTCCCTCGGTCTCTCCCTCCCTCTGTCTCTCCCTCCCTCTGTCTCTCCCTCCCTCTGTCTCTCCCTCCCTCTGTCTCTCCCTCCCTCTGTCTCTCCCTCCCTCTGTCTCTCTCTCCCTCCCTCTGTCTCTCCCTCCCTCTGCCTCTCCCTCCCTCTCCCTCTGCCTCTCCCTCTGCCTCTCCCTCTGCCTCTCCCTCTGCCTCTCCCAGTGCCTCTCCCTCTCCCTCCCTCTGCCTCTCCCTCTCCCTCCCTCTGCCTCTCCCTCTCCCTCTTCTGCCTCTCCCTCTGCCTCTGCCTCTGCCTCTCCCTCTCCCTCCCTCTGCCTCTGCCTCTGTCTCTCCCTCTGCCTCTGCCTCTGCCTCTGTCTCTCCCTCTGCCTCTGCCTCTGCCTCTGTCTCTCCCTCTGCCTCTGCCTCTGTCTCTCCCTCTGCCTCTGTCTCTGTCTCTCCCTCTGCCTCTGTCTCTCCCTCTGCCTCTGTCTCTGTCTCTCCCTCTGCCTCTGTCTCTCCCTCTGCCTCTGTCTCTGTCTCTCCCTCTGCCTCTGTCTCTCCCTCTGCCTCTGCCTCTGTCTCTCCCTCTGCCTCTCCCTCTCCCTCCCTCTGCCTCTGCCTCTGTCTCTCCCTCTGCCTCTGCCTCTGCCTCTGTCTCTCCCTCTGCCTCTGCCTCTGTCTCTCCCTCTGCCTCTGTCTCTCCCTCTGCCTCTGTCTCTCCCTCTGCCTCTGTCTCTGTCTCTCCCTCTGCCTCTGTCTCTCCCTCTGCCTCTGTCTCTCCCTCTGCCTCTGTCTCTCCCTCTGCCTCTGTCTCTCCCTCTGCCTCTGTCTCTCCCTCTGCCTCTGTCTCTCCCTCTGCCTCTGTCTCTCCCTCTGCCTCTGTCTCTCCCTCTGCCTCTGCCTCTGTCTCTGCCTCTGCCTCTGCCTCTCTCTCTGCCTCTGCCTCTCTCTCTGCCTCTGCCTCTCTCTCTGCCTCTGCCTCTCTCTCTGCCTCTGCCTCTCTCTCTGCCTCTGCCTCTCTCTCTCTCTTTCTGCCTCTGCCTCTCTCTCTCTCTTTCTGCCTCTGCCTCTCTCTCTCTCTTTCTGCCTCTGCCTCTCTCTCTCTCTTTCTGCCTCTGCCTCTCTCTCTCTCTTTCTGCCTCTGCCTCTCTCTCTCTCTTTCTGCCTCTGCCTCTCTCTCTCTCTTTCTGCCTCTGCCTCTCTCTCTCTCTTTCTGCCTCTGCCTCTCTCTCTCTCTTTCTGCCTCTGCCTCTCTCTCTCTCTTTCTGCCTCTGCCTCTCTCTCTCTCTTTCTGCCTCTGCCTCTCTCTCTCTCTTTCTGCCTCTGCCTCTCTCTCTCTCTTTCTGCCTCTGCCTCTCTCTCTCTCTTTCTGCCTCTGCCTCTCTCTATATTTGGGACGCCATATATATATAGAGGATATGGGACAGAAATTAGGAAAGCCCAGTAAGCGGTGGCTTGTGTGTGATTTGGTAGAGGATAGAGAAGGGGAAGAAATGGTTAAGAAGGTTGATAAGATTGCTAAAGTGTGTGGAATTACCGTACCTCCGTGCGGCAGATTGCAGCCAGAGAGCTGGCGTAAGTTACTGACAGAGAAGAAGGGAAAGCTTTCAGATCATGATTTAGTCCGGACAGCTGAGGCGTGGTACCGGGTGGCAAAGGCTATTCAGCAAGAGGGATGGATTGAGGAAGAGGTTGATCATAAAGGTGTAAAACTGTTTGTGTATTACAAAAACTTTGTTCCAGGGAAACGCTCCCAGCCAGCGCTTAGTTGTGGCGCACACGAGGTGACCCCGAGTGAAAAGCAACTGACCATAGCTCCCGCTCCTAGTCCCCTCTCTGCCACTGCCCCCGTTTACCCAGTCCTGAATGCTGATGGATCCATATTTTCCCCACCATCAGTCCCACAACTCCCATCATCCTCATCCAACCCGTCACCCCGTCCATCTCCCTCCAGCCCCTTCCACCCCTCCAACATGACGTCCCCACCTACACGCCCCCGTGCCCGCCCATTCTCCACTTCTTCTCCCACTGACCCATCCCCTCTGCCTGTCCCTCCTCCTTTCGCCTCCCCTATTTCCCCTGCCCCACCTTCTCCTCCTCCTCCTACCCCTCCAGCCCCGCTCATTCCACCCTCTTCCCCACCTACTCCACCCGACTCTCATCCCTCCTCTTCCACATCCTCATGCCCATACCCCCTGTATCCTTCCGCCCTTCCTAGTCCCTACTCGTCACCTCCGCCCTACGCCTACTCCACCCAACTGTCCTGGCCCCTCTCATATCCCTATCCGTCACTTCCGCCCCACACATCCACTTCCCCTGTGCCTCCCGTAGTCATGCAGTCAGCCCCTCTTGCTCCTGTCCTTGTCTTGCCCACATCCAACATGGCCGCCGCTTCCTCACTGAACCCAAACGTCACTTCCTTCCATGCCTCCAATATGGCGTCCCCCAGTAACACAGCACCTCTTATGCCAGTCCTTCCAAATGATCTACTTCCATCAAATCTTAGTACACCGGCAGCCCCAGCCGGAGGAGTGCCACTTCTGCCCCCAGCCTTGACACCTCAAGTAGTACGTCCCCCGGGCATCCGGGTGACACAAGCAGATGAATCTAGCTCGGCCGACTCGTTTGGCTCTGGCCACTCGTTTGGCACTCATGGCTACCAGGTACCACCGGATGCCAAGGAATCTTCACCCCAATCATCCCGGCGCTCTTTACAAGACCCTTTTGGCCGCAGGCTTCAGGGAGGTGAGGCCCCTGTAATGTATGTCACCTTTAACCCAACACAAGCCAGTACTCTGATTAAGTCACTCCCTGACCCTGAAAAACAGCCCATGCCCTTCTACAGGGCAATAGTACAGATCCAACAAACTTACTCCGCCGCTTGGCGAGACTTACTGAGCCTTTGTGCCATTAAAGCTGGGGATGCCTACTGGCCTAGCATTGCCCGTCACCTCTGTACTAACTGGTTAGTCAGTGACACAGATTATATGTCCGGTATTGAGTTCTGTGACCAACTGAAGACCTGGGCTAAGGATAAGCTTGCTGATTTAGCAGCAGGCCTTAACGACATTATTCAGGAAAAAGGTGAAACTGTAGAAAGATTTCATGCTAGACTTTTCCAAGTGTTCACTGACCTAGGGTTTGAGCTCAGTAATAAGATACATGCTCAGATGCTTTCCGGTGCCTTTGTCCAAGGCATCAAGGACGCTATACGTAAGGGTATTATTGCTGCCCGCCCAGAGTATAGAGTGGTTCCCCTTGATAAGCTGCTCCTAGTTGCCAGAGGCTTAGAAGCTGCACAAGTTCCGAGGAGACCCCATCCCATTCCCCTTATGGTATCACGTCCCCCCATCCCCAAAGGCACTAAGCCTGCAGATGGAATCTGCTTCAACTGTGGAGAAAAAGGCCATTTTAGGAGTGACTGTCCTGCACCCCTTAAACCCCAAAGATCTAACAGGCCCAAATCTACCGCTAAGGCCCCGGCACCTCCTTCACCTGATTCAGCCCAAGAAGACTAGGATATTGGCAAGCCTGTTTCATCAACCCCTGTTATGGCAGTATCTGCAGAGGAACAAGGGGGGCCATTAGCCACTGTAACTTTACCCATTGAAGGCCACCCCACCACATTCCTTGTTGATACAGGTGCAGCCCGAAGTGTTCTGCGAGAACAAGACCTGCCTGATTCTTCCTTTTTGTCCAATATTGATGTCTCCTGTGTGGGAGTGGATGGTCTTCCAAGACAAAGCCCATTAACTACTCCTTTGCGGGTTGGCAGCTGCCCTAGTCTGCTTGCCCGTTTTGTGGTGTCATCCACATGTCCCATTAACCTGTTAGGTGCTGATGTACTTTCCCGCCTACAGGCATCAATCACTTTCACACCTGATGGCCAAGTGGAATTATCTTCAGCCCTCTCTGACTCAGATACCTCAGCCTTGTGTTCCTTACCCCTGATGCTTCATCTAGAGACTCCGCAGGGCTATGCAGAAGGCATGAGAGACAATTTCCCCGAATCTCTAATGAACAGTGTCCCCAAGACTTTGTGGTCCTCAGGCCCAGAGGACATAGGCCATCTTAAAGTCCCACCAGTGATGGTCAAGCTTATCCCAGGGGCAAAGCTACCAAGAAAGTCCCAATACCCATTGAAACCTGCCCAGGCGGCAGCCATTTCCAAACAAGTCCGGGCATTACTTGATAAAGGGACTCTTGTTAAATGTGAGTCTCCATGTAATACTCCTTTATTTCCTGTGAAAAAGAAGACACCCAAGGGTGAACCGGAGAAATACCGAATGGTCCAGGACCTCAGAGCAGTAAATGAGGCAACAGTCCTGGACACCCCAATTGTGCCAAATCCGCACACACTCCTTTCTGGCGTTCCACCTTCTGCCAAATACTTCACGGTGATTGACCTAGCCAATGCATTCTTCAGTGTTCCGCTGGAACAAAGCTGTCAATACCTGTTTGCCTTCACACATGAAAAACAACAATATACATGGACTGTTATGCCCCAAGGGGCACAGAATTCCCCAAGCCAGTTTGCAAAAGCAATGAGTATCATCCTTGACCCCTGGCAGTCTGACCATCCAGAGGTTGTCCTACTGCAATATGTAGATGACTTGCTCCTTTGTGGAGATGATGTTCCCACAATAGAAAAATGCTCTCTGGATCTCCTCTGTTATCTTGCAGATCAAGGATGTAAAGCGTCTCTCATCAAACTTCAATTCTGCCAGCCTACTGTGATCTTCCTAGGCCACTGCCTGTCACATGGCACCAGACACCTCACTCGTGACCGTGTCAGGGCAGTGTTGGCCATTCCACCTCCAAAGAGCACAAAATCCCTACATGCTTTTCTAGGCCTCATCTCATACTGCAGAGCCTGGATCCCTGAGGCCTCTCTGCTCATGCAACCCTTGTATGACGCTCTCAAATCAGACCCCTTCTGCCTGTCACCAGAGGCACTTGACAACTTCTACACTCTTCAGCGAGCAATTGCCTCTGCCCCTGCTCTTGGCCTACCAAATTATGACAAGCCTTTCAAATTGTTTGTGTCTGAAAGACAAGGCCATGCTACAGGCGTCCTCACTCAACCACATGGTCCTGGCGGACGTCAGAGGCCTATTGGGTTCTTCTCCTGTCAACTGGATATCGTAGCCAGAGGCACCCCTTCCTGCCTTCGTGCTGTCTTCGCAGCTCAAGAACTTATTGACTGTACTGGGGACCTAGTTCTTGGTCACCCTCTTACTGTTTTGGCACCTCATGACATTTCTGCGATAATCAACCAAGTCCAAATCAAACATGTCACAGCTGCCAGACACCTTCGACTCCAGTGTCGTCTTCTACTGCCTGACAACGTCACCCTCCAAAGATGCCAGGTTCTAAACCCGTCCACTCTTCTGCCACTCCCTGAGGGGGGTACCTATTATGGATTCATCATGGATGAAGGATATATCCTACTCCTTACACACACCCTGGCGAAACTGCTACCCAACTTGCCTCCCTGTGACGGGCCTGAATATGCTTTTTGCACCATGTGGTACAAGCCAACCATCAACCCTGAACCTCGCTATGAGGATGAACTTTTCTAGTTGGTTGAGATAACACTCACCTTACAGGACTTCTACTATGATACTGAAGGTAACAGCATGGCTTTAGTCCAACTGCCACATGAACTTGAACATCTGTACCATCATTGGGACACAGCCATTCCACATGTCCCTGTAACCAAGTCAAAGACTAAGTCATGGGGTGATCTTGGGCCCATGGCAAAATTATGGGTCACCATGAATGATTCACAACTTCAAGAAATAGGCGTTGCCAAGTATCCATCAACTGAACGTGAACATATAAGAGCATGGCCACGTTACTTTCTGGAAGAAGAATTTGAAGACCTGGTCATACAGCATGACTATGACCCAGAAACCCCCCATGACTGCTTTGAACAGATGAAAGTGGAAACCACACATCTACCAACTGTGCATGAGGATCCACTAACAGACCCTAACATCACCCTGTTTGTGGACGGCTCCAGATATGCTGATGAAGAAGGAAAATATCATACAGGATATGCCGTCACCACAACAGATGAAATTATTGAATCATCATCACTATCATCAACAAAGTCTGCACAAGAAGCTGAATTACAAGCTCTAACTTCAGCATGCAAAATTTCAGAAGGAAAGCGCGCCAATATCTATACAGACTCAAGATATGCACTGGGCGTGGCTCATGACTTCGGAGTGATTTGGAAAACAAGAGGATTTCTTACTACTGCCGGTACACCAGTCAAGCACAGTTTTGCGATCAAGGAGCTGATGGATGCCCTCCTACTTCCAGAAGAAGTGGCCGTTTTGAAGATAAAAGCACATGGGAAGTTGGACTCAGATGAAGCAAAGGGCAACCATCTAGCTGATCAAGCTGCAAAGCAAGCTGCAAGAGGACCACAGGAAGTGGAAAGAAGAGTGTCCGGAAATGAAGAAATTCCAAGAAAAAAAGAAATTCCAAGAAAAGAAGAAACTCCAAGAAAAGAAGAAACTCCAAGAAAAGAAGAAATTCCAAGAAAAGAAGAAACTCCAATATTCACTCTGCAAACCCTTCCAACCGACCTAAAGATCTTACGAGAACAACAGGCTGCAGTAGCCCCTGAGGAAATACAGAAATGGAAGAAGAAAGGAGCAGTCCTAAAAGATGGAGTATATTACAACAACCTCAGATTCTGTCTCCCTAAGAGTTTGTACCCAGCAGTTGTTCAATGGGCACATGGCCCTGCACACTTATCAAAAGATCTGATGAATGCTCTTGAACAAAAGTACTACGAAGCTCCTGGAATTACCACGCTAACCAATAACTACTGTAAAGCTTGTGTCATCTGTGCCAAATGTAATCCTGGGAAAACAGCTAAAGTCCCCTCGAAGCACCTGGCTAAGCCCATGTATCCATTCCAAAGAATCCAGATAGATCATGAGTTTCTGCAAGGTACACTATGGAGGAAACTATCTACTCTTAATACTGGACACTATAATTGTATTGAATTTTTAACCACTTGCATACTTTTAAACTATGTATCTCTAACCACCATTTCTTTGTCATTTTATCTTAACTGGGTGTGCTTGTTCTTTAATATATGTATGTGTGTGTGTGTGTGTGTGTATATCTACATGTGTGTATTTGTATGTATATATATATAGATGTGTGTGTTTGCTCACACATACATGCATATATTCTGCAGTTTATCTTGTCCTGCATGCTAAGGCTAGTTGCTCCCTGCCCTGCTCATCACTGGTTTGTTAACTTAAATGTTATTTAACATTCTGCTTATCTCTAAAGACTTTCTCTGTTATTTTTGCTCTCCCCCCCTTATTGTATTGATACCCACCCAAATGTCTTGCTTGACCAATCCTCACCTCTTCTGTGCATCTCCATTCCATAGATTTTATTGCAGTCCTGTTTTGACCCTATCATCCTTGTCTTCCACAGTCAGAGTTTTAAAAGACCACTTCTAACAAACCTGAACAGTGCTCCCTCTCTCATACTTGGGGACTTCAATATCCCTATCAACAAGCTCAACTGCCCTGATGCCTCCCGTCTGCTCTCTGTAACCTCCTCCTTTGGACTCACACAGATTTCCTCCTCCGCAACTCACACTGCAGGAAACACTCTTGACCTCATCTTCACCAATCTCTGTACCACTTCTGATCTCTCCACTGATCCATTTCCTTTGTCTGACCACCATCTGCTAACATTTAACATCTGCATACCTCATACCAAAATTTCAACACCATCAACTCTCCAACCTCGCAGAAACCTCAACTCCCTCGATCTCCAGCACTTCTCCACCACACTCCAAACACTCCTTTTACCCATCTCAAATCTCAACTGCCCTAACTCTGCAACCTCACTCTACAACTCCACTCTCTCCTCTCAACTTGACATCATGGCACCTCCTACAGTTAAACGCAGCAAGCGCCCCCAACTACAACCCAGGCACACTAAGCTGACCCGTTACCTCCAAAAATGTTCCAGAACTGCGGAACGCTGCTGGAGAAAGTCTCACTCTGCATCTGACTTTGTCCACTATAAATTTATGCTGCGCTCCTACAGCATGGCTCTTTCCTCTGCAAAAGTAAACTACTTCAAAACCCTCATAAGTACACTGTCCCATCAACCCAAACACCTGTTTCACACTTTTGATGCTCTTCTTCGCCCTGTGACTACCCCTCCTTCCACCACCTTGTCCGCCACAAACTTTGCATCTCATTTCACCGAGAAGATCTCTACAATCAGGAAAGAGATCTCTAATCTCTCTCCTTCCCCTATCATTATATCACCCAACCCCACTCCCCCTGCCATCCTATGCACATTTGCACCTGCTACAGCAAAAGAGGTTTCTGCACTGCTCCTGTCCTCCTGCCCCACCACCAGGGCCGGACTGGGAACAGAAAGCAGCCCTGGAAAAAAATTATTTCAGCCCTCTAATTCATTGTGTCACATAGTATGCTTGTATTGTTTATATCTATGCACTTTGAAGAAGACTTTTGTCTTACCTGCAGCCCCTCGCTCTAGATGATCCATGGGTGTTACAGTGCTATAACCACCACCCTCCAGGACGCTCCCTGTCCGTTGTGACTGGCTCTGCTTGGGGACAATTCTTTAAGCAGGGAAACACTCCATGTCAATATCAGCATATCGGCATCAGTGTGTCAATTGTATAATTTCAGAAAATATATATATTAAAAGAATGTCCCACATTAATAAATCACACTAGTTTAATGGCACACACACACACTGACTACAGAAAAGCTCACTGACACAAAAGAGCTCACTACAGACAAGCTCACCGATAAACACAAAAGCTCTCTGACACATGCACAAGCTCACTACAGACAAGCTTACTGCCGTACACAAATTCACTGACATTCACTCAAGCACACTAGAGACAAACTCAGTGACAAACACAACCTAACTACAGACAAGCTCACCACACACACAACCTCTCTGACTAACACAAGCTTGATAATGACAAACACATAAGTGCTCTGACCCACACAAGCTTACTGACACACAGAAGATCTCTGATACACACACAAGCACACTACAAGCTCACTGATACACACACAAGCACACTACAAGCTCACTGATACACAAGCACACTACAAGCTCACTGACAAACACACAAGCACACCACAAGCTCACTGATGCACACTACAAGCTCACTGATATGCACAAGCACACTACAAGCTCACTGATACACACAAGCTCACTGATACACACACAAGCACACTACAAGCTCACGGATATACACACAAGCACACCACAAGCTCACGGATATACACACAAGCACACCACAAGCTCACTGACAAACACACAAGCTCACTAATACACACACAAGCACACTACAAGCTCACTGATACACAAGCACACTACAAGCTCACTGACAAACACACAAGCACACCACAAGCTCACTGATGCACACTACAAGCTCACTGATACACACAAGCACACTACAAGCTCACTGATACACACAAGCTCACGGATATACACACAAGCACACTACAAGCTCACGGATATACACACAAGCACACCACAAGCTCACGGATATACACACAAGCACACCACAAGCTCACTGACAAACACACATGCTCACTAATACACACACAAGCACACTACAAGCTCACTGATACACAAGCACACTACAAGCTCACTGACAAACACACAAGCACACCACAAGCTCACTGATGCACACTACAAGCTCACTGATACACACAAGCACACTACAAGCTCACTGATACACACAAGCACACCACAAGCTCACTGATACACACACACTCACTCTCATTCTCTCTCTCACACTCTCACACTCTCTCCCTCTCTCTCTCACACACTCTCTCACACACTCTCTCTCTGTCTCTCACACACTCTCTCTCACTCTCACTCTCTCTCACACACTCTCCCTCTCTCACACACTCTCCCTCTCACACTCTCTCCCTCTCACACTCTCTCCCTCTCTCCCTCTCTCACACTCTCCCTCTCTCACACTCTCTCTCTCTCACTCTCTCAGTCTCTCACACTCTCTCACTCACACTCTCTCTCTCAGTCTCTCACTCTCTCTCACTCTCTTACTCTCACTCTCTCTCACACTCTCTCACACTCTCTCACACACTCTCTCTCTCACTCTCTCTCTCTCTCTCACTCTCTCAGTCTCTCACACTCTCTCTCTGTCTCTCACACACTCTCTCTCACACTCTCTCTCTCTAACACTCTCTCTGTCTCTAACACTCTCTCTCTCTCTCACTCTCTCTCTCTGTCTCTCACACTCTCTCATCCACACTCTCTCTCTCACTCTCTCTCTCTCTCTCTCTCTCTCTCTCTCTCTCTCTCAGTATCAATCATACAATTACCTGTCACTAGCAGTGTGGATCCTGTTCAGGTGCTTCCTGTACTTCCTCTTCCTGTGTGAAAGTTCACCAGGCTGAGGCTGGTGGGCGGAGCTCCAGTGCGGGGGCTGGATCCTACCAGACTGGCCGTGCAGAGGAGCTGGCAGTGTGGGAGACTCTCTCTCCTCCCTGCTGCAGCTGGCTGCCACCTCTGTCTGTGTAGCAGCCACTTAGGTAATTGTCTGCCCCAGCCTCACACAAAACCTCACAGGAGGGAAAAATGTGTGAAATGCTGCACTGCCGGCCCCAAGTCCACCAGCCCACCGGGAAATTCCCCGGTATCCCGGTGGGCCAGTCCGGCCCTGCCCACCACCTGCTCTCTCGATCCTATTCCCTCGCATCTCATCCGCACTTTGTCTCCCTCTCTTGCTCTTCCTCTCGCTAGCATTTTCAATCTCTCCCTTTCCTCTGGCACATTTCCCTCACCCTTCAAACATGCAACCGTAACCCCGATTCTGAAAAAGCCCAACCTTGATCCCAACTCCCCATCCAACTACCGCCCTATCTCGCTACTCCCATTTGCCTCCAAGATCCTCGAGAGAGTTGTGTATGCCAGATTGACAGACTTTCTCGAATCCAACTCTCTGCTTGACCCCCTTCAGTCTGGATTCCGCGCTGGTCACTCTGTCGAAACTGCTGTGACCAAAGTATCCAACGACTTAATTGCCGCTAAATCTCACGGCCAATACTCTATCCTAATCCTCCTTGATCTTTCTGCCGCATTTGACACTGTTGATCATCAACAGCTTCTTCACATTCTTCGTAACTTTGGTCTACGGGATACTGCTCTCTCCTGGTGCTCCTCCTACCTCTCCCAGCGCTCTTTCAGTGTTTCTTTCTCTGGTTCTGCCTCTTCTCACCAACCCCTCTCTGTCGGCGTCCCCCAAGGATCTGTCCTCGGCCCCCTACTGTTCTCTATCTACACTGCCTCCCTTGGTAAACTCATCAGCTCCTTTGGTTTCCAATATCATTTATATGCAGATGACACGCAAATCTACCTGTCCTCCCCTGATCTCTCTCCGCCCACCTTGACTCGTGTTTCTGACTGCCTCTCTGCTATTTCCAACTGGATGGCTGCTCACTTCCTTAAACTCAACCTGTCCAAAACAGAACTTCTAGTTTTTCCTCCCTCAAGTGCTGCTACTCCTGTTGTCTCCATCCAAGTCAACGGCGCTACTATCACCTCTACCTCGCAGGCTCGCTGCCTAGGGGTTCTTTTCGATTCTGACCTCTCTTTTACTCCCCATGTCCAATCGATAGTTAAATCCTGTCGCTTCCAACTCAAGAACATAGCGCGCATTCGCCCATATCTAACGCCGGACGCGGCTAAGATATTGGTTCATGCTGTTGTTCTCTCTCGCCTCGACTACTGCAATCCCCTTCTGACCGGTCTTACATGTTCCCAGCTTGCACCGCTGCAATCTGTAATGAACGCGGCTGCGAGGCTTATTTTCCTGTCCGGTCGCACCTCCCACGCCTCCACGCTCTGTCAGTCCCTGCATTGGCTTCCAGTTAGACATAGGGCCCAATTCAAAATTCTGGCACTTGCTTACAAATCCCCACATAAATCTGCTCCAACATACCTATCCTCCCTCATACACAAGTATGTCCCGTCGAGACCCCTGCGCTCATCCCAAGACCTACGCCTATCCTCTGCCCGGATCCCCACCTCTGACGCTCGCCTTCAAGACTTCTCTAGGGCTGCACCTATTCTGTGGAACTCACTTCCCTCCTCAATCAGACTTTCACCCAGCCTCCACTCCTTCAAAAAATCTTTGAAAACTCACTTCTTCGTTAAAGCGTATCAATTAAACTGTCAGCAGGCTTCTCATCCCCCACCCCATGACTCCTTTCCTGCAACTGTCAAAAATGACCTACCAAGCACTCAATAAACCCTTCTCTAACAAACTATTTAATTCCCCTACTTTAACCCGTTTGTGTCACTATACCCCACTCCCTCTAGCATGTAAGCTCATTGAGCAGGGCCCTCAACCCCCTCTGTTCCTGTACGTCCAGTGGTCTGATCGCAATTATGTGTCTGTTAGTCCACCCATTGTACAGCGCTACGGAATTTGTTGGCGCTATATAAATAATAAAATAATAATAATAATAATAATACCCAGATGCCAAAGAGCGGCAATTACGAATATGCACTAGTGATAGTGGACATGTTCTCAGGCTGGCCAGAAGCCTACCCAGTGATTAACATTACCGCCAAAACAACAGCACGACGTCTACTTACAGAAATTGTGTGTAGATTCGGATTGCCAGAAGTCATTGAAAGTGACCAAGGTCCGGCCTTCACAGCATCAGTTACCAAAGAAATTTGGACTGCTCTAGGAGTAACTCTTGCTTTTCACACCCCTTACCACCCACAGAGTAGTGGTAAGGTGGAGCGTATGAATGGTACCTTGAAAACTAGAATGCTAAAAATGTCACAAGAGACAAAAATGCCCTGGCCAGAAAGCTTGTCAATAGCCCTGTTCAGTGTCAGACATACACCCAGGGGAAAGCCCTCATTGTCCCCGTATGAGATTCTATTTGGTACTGCACCCAGGCTAGGTTGTTATTTTCCCCAACAACTACAGCTTCAGACTGATGTTTTGGTAGATTATGTGACTGAACTTGCAGGTGCCTTAAACAAAATCCATGCCCAAGTTTTCCCTTCAATTCCAGATCCTGATTCTGACACAGGCAACCACAGTCTGCTACCCGGTGATTGGGTCCTAGTCAAGAAATTTGTGCGAAAACACACTCTGGAACCAAGATTTGAGGGACCATTCCAAGTTCTCCTGATCACCGCTACCTCTGTCAAGCTGGCTGGTAGGCCACATTGTATTCACGCCTCTCACTGCAAAAAGACACCTGCTCCAGAAGAAGCTGATTCCGCACAACCATGTACTTCTGGTACCTAATCCCCTTGATTGGCCTTCTTAAAGCCCAGCAGCTGGCCATAACTAAAGATGCTAGTGGGTACACCTTCTGGTATAATTCAATAATTCATCATGTACCCGTGTGGCCACCTTTACCTTTGATTACTGTGATATTGTAGATTGCCCATTCCCTAAATCACAGATTCAAGCCATTTATAAAGACATACCGCAAGCAAAAGACCCCTACATTTGTGTAGTTGATAACCAATGGGGGCATAATTGTGATCATTGGGGGGCGGCGGGATGGAATACCGGGCCTGCCTGGGGTTACAAACCAAAAAGTGCTTTATCAAAAGTAGATGATCATGGTAGATCCCTCCTCCAAAGAATGACTTTAAGAAAGCCTGGAGGAAGTACACCTATGAAATTAGTATTAAATATTGAACATCCTGGCCCAGAGGATGCTGGCCAATATGTAATGGGAATGTACTGGAGAAGGGGTTCCTACAATAAACTAGGACATTTCTACCTCAATGATATGTGTCACTCTCCAGAGTGGCAAGGGGCTGTACATATGGTCCCAAATCCGCTGAAACCACACATCCAGTCCTTTAGAGACATGATGGCCATTGCTAACCCTACCTTTGAAGATACCATGGCCGCTGAAACTGGATTTAATGACATTAATTTGTGGTTAGAGTGGATGAGATATAATGCCAATAAGCATAATCGAACCGCATGTTATGTATGTGGTGGTGCCCGACCTCACCTTGGCACCGTTCCCCTAATCCTCCCTTTAGAAATAGAAGAGTGTTTCTTGAGTCTTTTCGCCTACCGCTATGATTTTAACAGATCCCTCTGCGAAACATGGACAGCAGAGTACCCTATCCTAGTAGGAGGTGTTAAACCCCCAGATGGAATTACAATCTATAAAGGTAATTACACTTGCTACACCATGTATGATGGGATCGGTAAATTTATGGGTAACTTTTCCAAAGGTTATTGTGCTACCTACAGAACTGTTCCTGTGCACCTGTTACAACACCATACTAGGTCACTAGGAGATATTTACTGGTTGTGTGGGGATTTACAATTAAGGTCTAGACTGGAGTCTGAGTGGTGGGGAGAGTGTACCTTAGTCAAAGTCATCATGCCCATCCACATTATTTCTGATAATCATCCTGACACTCATAGTCCGGCACACACATCAGCCAGAGCCAAACGGGAAACCCCAGTAAAAGGCAGTTTTGACCCACATGTTTACATAGATGCCATTGGGGTACCTAGGGGGGTACCTAATGAATTTAAAGCTAGAGATGAAGTTGCAGTGGGGTTTGAATGTTCACTATAGTCACTGCCAATAAGAACCTTAACTGGATAAATTATATCTATTACAACCAACAGCGCTTTGTTAATTATACCAGGGATGCCCTCCAGGGTTTAGCCGAACAATTACAAGCCACATCCCAAATGACCTTCCAGAACAGACTGGCCTTAGACATGATTTTGGCTGAGAAGGGGGGTGTATGTAAAATACTACCCGACACCATGACTTGTTGCACTTACATTCCAGAAAACACAGGCCCTAATGGTAAGGTCACTTTGGCCATAGAAAAATTAAATAAACTCTCAGAAGAGTTAAAAAAGAATTCTGGGGTGACAGATCCCTGGGAAAAATGGTTTGGTTGGATGACTGGTTGGCAAAAAGCTTTAGTTCATATTGGTATGGCTCTACTAATTTTTCTTTTTGTTCTCGTTCTTCTCGTTTGTTGTGTCCTCCCATGCCTCAGAAAATTCCTACAGAAGACTGTAGACCAAACGACACCAACCTTTACTCATCTGGAAATTGGTGATCAAGATCTCACATCGCCCTGCATTCCGCTACAAACTCTTCCCTATGACGATGAAGTGCAGAAATTCTAGGGAGGGACCAGCTTAGGGACAGCATCTGTCAGTGAATGGTAAAGACCCCGTGTGGAGAAGTGGTGGACAAGCCACCATGGGCCACCCATGGGAGTGAAGTGTTCGAGAGCCATGCTGACGATGAGTTAGCCTACTAGGGTCAGATTAGGGACAGAATTGCACTTTGCACTAACACCAAAGTAGCGGACATGGGGTTTTTATGTGTCTTTGGGCTAACACATTTTCTGATACTAACAAATAAAGTTTATCCTTTTTTAGCAATTAACACTCTATAGGGGGGACTGTTGTAGAATTATTAACCCCTTATAACTTATATCCATTATTAGGCCCCTTATAAACTATATAATCCTTACTGGGCCCCTTTAATACTATATTCTCATATTCAGCTCTCATGCCTCGTAGTTTAAACTTTACAAGATTCCTTTGTTCGTAGAAACAGCATGTCAGCAGAAAATGCTAGAATCTTCTGATTCAAAGAACACACTGTAGCAGATAGTATTGATAGAGTGTATAATTGCCAAAGAGGCCTTGAGAATACTGAGGATACTAACCTTGAAAGACTAAAGGTACCAGCTACTCTTTATGGATAGCTGCCAAAATGCCCCCTCCCATCGAAAGAACTCCTCGTGCTAGCAAGATGGAGCTGAAATCTGGAGGAGAACTTTATGACGTCAGTTATGATGTAAGACGTAACACCCAACAGGGAGGGCATTTAACTAACCCCTTCTTCTCTAAGCCAATTGACAATGTTTATTTGCTTATATCTTGATAATCAATGATGATGTCATTTTGCCTTTAAAAGGACTTGCAAGCCTGCTTTGTTCAGATGCTAATAAATTTCCTGAAGTGCTTTTAACCTGAACTCCGTGTGTCAGTGTGAATTTACTTCTGCGTATACGCAATTTAAACATCTCTAATTTGGACAGGAACAGATAGTCATTCAAACTTCTTTGTTTGCTTAAAAGATTCCCTTATCAGTGACAATTTTAATATTGTGTATACAGGTGCTTACAGTAGTGATTTAAATGTGGATAAAGTTGTGCTGCTATCACCAATGTGCAATCCACTCACTGCTTAGCACAAATAGAATAAGTTGTATAAGTTAACTGTGTGGTATAAAAAAAACAGCCCCAGTCAAAGCGGTGGAGCGCTCAAAATCAGATAACTCGAGAGAGAGAGAGAGAGAGAGAGAGAGAGATAGAGATATATTTCAAATAAATTGGAGTGTAGTGGCTGTATAAGGGTTCACTCACATGGTTCTGACCCTAGCCAGGCCAGGATCAGATCACTCTAGTATACGTGTATTTAGGAAACACGGATCCTTAGACTAGTTGTCCCTGGATTTTCCCTCTAAAAATAATAAAGACCAATATCTGGTGCAGTATGTCTAGAGATATAGGTGAATACAGAGAGATAAATAGAACTGCTCACCTTAATTAGAACCTATAAGCCTGTCTCTAAGTATAACAGTATATGTGTCTATAGGGGGACACAGACCATTCTTGTAGGTAGCTGGAACACTGGATACTGAAGTCCCCAGAAGAAGGTGTAGTAAAAAAAAAAAAATGAAGATTTATTGTAGTAAAAAACCTACAGTATAAAAACAGTTGTCAAACAATAATAAAACTTCAGTCCTGTGGGTGGTACCGAAATGCGTTTTGCCCTGTCTGCATTCTCAATTGGTATGTGTATCCAGGTTCCCGCTTTTCTTTTAAATGATGTGCGGAGTTCTCGTTGGTTAATTGGTGTGTGCCGCCTTCCATGTTGCTCGCGGCTGTTCTGTATCAGATTGGCCGGTTCCAGTCTCGTCACACGGAAGTGACGTATCGTTTTCTTTGCCCATGTATCTGGGCGAGTCCGTGATCACCATTTTACTTGATGGCACATGAGTCTATGGGAGCATATATAAACTCCCATAGGAGGCATAATGAGGAAATGAGGGCAAATAACAAAAGAGAAAGTCACATATCTATAATACAGTATTAGTACTAAGAGAAATGTTACAGTATCCTCTAGTTTACACAATGAAGTGACTCTCTTTGTGTATACACCATATAACCCATTAGATGGTGTGAAAGGTGCTTAGATTCGTATTGTAAATGTAGAGGTGAATCGTTAATATATTAAAGGAATATTAATCCATATAATGGTTAACAAGTAGAACCACAAGAATAAGTGCAGACAGCATACTTATTCATAGTGACATTCATAATAAAATTCTAAAACATAAGCTTCTATATGACTAATTGTTCTAGCTGTAGGCGCTGAGTGCAGAGCTTTGATTGCTCCCCCTATCCAACCCGTAAACGCAAACTGGATCATTCCTCATAAATCCCCATCTGACCCTGTCAAAGGCCTTTCTGTATCCACTGACGGGGTTAAAAGGGGAATATTCCTGAACTAAGCTCAGTCCAGGGTATCAATCACTCTCCATGTATTATTACATGATTGTCTACCCAAAAGGAAGCCAATTTGATCCTCATGAATAACTGATGGAAGCACTCCTTTTATTCTCTCTGCCGAGATAGATGCGTATAATTTTATATCCACGTTATTTAGAGAGATCGAGCGGTAATTGGCGGGGTTGGTAGAAGGTTTATCCTGCTTTAATATCGGTAAAATGTTTGCCCTCAATAGATCCTCTGATGCCTTAACTTTACCAACTATTTCATTAAACATCAATGTTAAGTGAGGGATTTTTATTTTTCTAAAATATTTATAAAATTGCATTAGAGAAGCCGTCTGAGCCTGGTGCTTTTCTGTTTTCTAATCTACGAATCACATTAGTAACCCCTTCTTGGTGTCCGGATTCCCCCATAATCTTCCTTTCCGATCGGCATTACCAATACGATTTCCGGGTTTCGCCGATCTGACTCAGCCCAAGCATCTGACGTCACGCACTTCCCTGTGAAAAGGAAGCCGCAAACTAATCAAGATTTCTCAATCAATTTGGGCCTCTTGCTTACTTGTTACTTTGTTGCAGATTGCCATCTGAGCTTTACTTACAGTTTCTTCATGTACCAAACCCTTTGTCTTGCTCCTGACAACGCTGTCTTCTCTGTGTACCGAACCCTCTGGCTTACTTCTGACAACGCTGACCTCACCCAGGGCCGTCTATAATAGGAATAGGACCCTGGGCAAAGCATTTTCTTGGGCCCCCTAGGCCCTGCCCCTTCCGCCCGCCCCAATTACGCCCAACCCCCAATCACACTGACAGACCTTCTGACACATACACACACAGAAAGATATATTAAAACATTCGCAGATACATACTGACTCACATACACTGACACACAAATATATACTTATATACATTCAGACATACTGACACACACACATACATACAAACACACACAGACACATACACTGACAGATATACTGAAACACACACAGACACATACACTGACAGATGTATTGACACACACAGACATTCTGACACACACACAGGGATACTGACACACACAGGCATAACAACATACACACCGACAAGCATGCTGACACACACGCACACTGACATACACACACACACACACACAAATATACTGACACACACACACAGACATACTGACATACACACACAGACACTGACATACACAGACATAATGACACACGCACACACAGACATACTGACATACACACACAGACACTGACATACACAGACATACTGACACACACACACAGACATACTGACATACACACACAGACACTGACATACACAGACATACTGACATACTGACATACACACACAGACACTGACATACACAGACATACTGACACACACACACACAGACATACTGACACACACAGACATACTGACACACACACAAACATACTAACATACACACACACACATAGACACTGACATACACACACACACAGACATACACACACACACACACACAGACATACTGACATACACACACAGACATACACACACACAGACATACTGACATACAAACATACTGACACACACACACATTTAGCCACCCTCCAGGTTCTTACCTTTTCCTGGAGGGTGGTTTCCCTGGGGTCCAGTGGCAGGCTGAGGCAGATGGGAGTTCTCCTCTGGCCATTCTCCTCCCGCGCGGCTGTGCTCTCCGGTGGGAGGAAGTGACGCGCGGCACTCACTTCCTCCCAGCCGGTACAGGAAGGGGCCCGGTCGCGCTGTTTAAGCGTCACAGCGCCCGACCGGGCCCCTGCTCAAACATGCTTACCTGGTGGCCCTTAGTGCATGGGCCACCCGGAGGGCCTCCTTAGTTGGCGGGCCGGTGCGGCTCTGTGCAGCCGCACCGCTGGGTACATGGGGGCTGCTCAAATCGCGGGGCCCACGGGGCAGCTGCTCTGGGGCCCCCCAGGAGCAACTGGGCCCGGGGCAGCTGCCCCGTTTGCCCCGCGCTAAAGACGGCCCTGACCTCACCACTCCCAGACTTCGGAACAGACGTCGCCACTTCCTCTATTCCTCTACATACTTCAAGGACCCATAACTCTCATCAATCCTGGAAAGGACTTCAATGCACATCATTCACAGTAAGAAAAACAAGTTCTCCAGTTCTTGGGATTATTAATAGGTTCGCACCTGAAGTATTTTGGAAGGATAAGATGGAATATTATTGTCTGTCCTCTGGGATTCAGCTACTTTTCTCCTAATGAGACCTATTCATTAATTACTTCTGCCAGAAACTTCAACAATAATAACACAAACTAATTATTCTTAGCAACTGAAACAAATAACTTTATTATATGTTGCTAATTAAGGAGTTTTTTTTATTTAATTTATTTTGCCAAAACGTTATTCAGATTGAAGCAATTACCTGCAAGATTATCTTTGCTCATGCATTATCTTTTTAGAATTTTATTGCAACCAAAGATTACCAAAGCAAAATTGCTTTATTTCAATACATTTTATTTTTTTAAAGTGACAGTATCGAATCTCTTCATTCACCTGCAGGTGAGTTCCAAGTATTACACTTGGCTGATTTCTCTGTTCAAAGATTTCAATTGATCTTTTGAGATTTTTAGAATTAAAGAGTTATGTAGATTGTTTATAATGAAATCCTCTGGGATTTCAGCTGAGAGTTATATACATTTTTTATAATATAATTTGAATTAAATTTCCCATTTCTTCAGGTTTGAAATGGAACTCATCTCCTTTAACTATTTTAATTCTGCATTTTTCTGTTTTTTCAATTTGTTCGACAGCATTCAATCTACTTTATTATTTCTATAATAACATTTAGTTTTCAGTTTCCACAGATTCTATTCTATTCTTGCCGAGATCTTTTGATTGATCCTGTCTCTGTATTCTTTTAACAAATTTATATTTTCTATAGAAAATTTGTTTTTTTTTTCTGTTGATAGATTAAAGTATTTGATATAAAGGTCAGACAGGCTAGTTCATCTCTTGCGTCTTTCCTGACTAGCTAGTTTGACCCAGTATCCTCTGATTACTACTTTGTAGGTATTCTAGAGGCATTCAGTAAAAATTTTTCGTCTGAAACATTTTCTTTAAAAATTCATTCTGACATCTTCTCCGTATTATCTTTTGAATCTAATATAGAGTATCATTCAATCTCCATGCTGGAGGTGGACGTCTATATATTTATTTTAATTGCACTACTAGGAAATCATGGTTAGTCCATGTGTAATCTCAAATAATAATATTTTTGATAACGTTTACCAGATCATCATTTCCCATTACCATATCAATTCTAGCCGTTGACCCGTGTGGGATACATCTATGGGTAAAATGATTTTCTCCTGGATGAAAGTCACCAGCAATCATATAAATCATGTTTCTTAATAACTCTGTTCAACGCCGCTGCTTGTTTTACTACAATTCTATCTATGGTCTGCCACATTTATCTGTAAAATTGGTCTGTACACATTGGTCTGTACACATTTATCCCAGACAGGGTCTGCCACACAATTAAAATCTCCTGCGATCAACAGGATTCCTTTACGGATTGGGTGTATCAATTTCAGGACTTTATCTAGTAATCTCGGGGCCTTATTTGGTTTATAGATATTGACCAGTGTATTGTCAACTCCATTTATTTGCCCTATTAACCCCTTAATGACACAACTTCTGGAATAAAAGGGAATCATGACGGAATATATCCATCGTCTGTCCTTAAGGGGTTAAAATAATGAATCTCCCTTCGTGATTTAATTTTTTATATTGACAATGACATTGCACTTCTCTGGAGATAATTATTGCTAATCTGCATTTTTTATTTTATTGATGCGGAATAAACTATAGGGAACTTGTTCAATTTCCATAACTGCCTGTGCTCTTTAACCCAATGTGTCTCCTGTACAAAACCCACTTGTGCTTTTTCTCTGCATAAGGTATTGTACAAATAGCCCCTTTAACCAGGAGAATTAAGACCCTGGGCATTTATCGAGATTACCCTAAGCATTTCTCCATGTCACCCCTAATAAGCTTTACAGCCTTGGCGTCTTAAAAAAACAACAACAACCAACATACAAAATAAGACAATACATACATCCTATCACTCCCAAATAATATATCTCTTGAAGACCTACTCTGTCTTCAAGTCCTGAGTACCTTCTTAGTACCCATTGGGAGGGGAACTCTCCCTGTATTACTATTCAATTATTTGGCCCAAGGAAGAGTGAGGGGCGGACAGCTTAGAAAGGGAATAAGATGAAATGATCTATATTAGCAACCAAGCATATTTCCTTATCTTATCGTCTGGTTGTGCTTATCTGTTTAATGTTACTTCCCTTCGCCTCTTAATACTACTATGTTGTTTGGAGGATTTATACTAAGCTATGATATTAAATATTAATAAAGGAAAGAAGAGCCGCCTGACCGGCGAAACGTACGTCGGGGCTCTATCTTACACCCAGCGTGAACTGCTGACTACCTTCTAATGCACTTTAGATGATCAGCGTGCGATGTACTAACTGATGCTCACAGATCTCCATGAGCGATACTTACTAGCTGCGGTCATGCCTGGGTGCTCAAGACCTGACAACTTTCATTGGCGTCCCGCTACACATGGATAGATAGTGACAGCTAGTTTTCCCCCCTTGACGGGTGCCTTTGAAGGCACAGAATAGTGTATTACCGCAGGGTGTGAATCTGCCGATCAGCTATTAATTATATTCTTCAGCTAAGTATTTAAGTTAGCAGAATTTATTTATCTCCAGGTGCCCTTGAAGGCGCAGATTAGCGAACCCTTGCCTTACACTATCTATTTATCCTTATGTAGTGCACTATTACCTTTAGGCACTTTTTTTTTTATATTTTGTACATATGTAGCAGTATTATTTTCCTGCCATTTTTTGTTACGGTATTTACCAACGGTGATTTCTACTGGCAGTGCTATAGGGTGATACTCTACATTCACCAGCCCTGCGGTTTTAAACCACTTTGATTATTTACTTTACTTACTCTGTCCCAATGGTCTTTATTAGGACCCCACCTTTTTCTCTACCTAGCAGCCGCTGCACTCTGTATTTATCACTGTATTAGCAAGGACCACCTCTGACAAGACATTGCATACTTTTGGTTACTGTAACAGGTTGCATTTCCAAGATTTGCTGCAACAAAGTATACAATACTACGGCAGACACATCGGTCTGCCATTTATTTATCTATTCCTTTACTCACAGGGAGATTACAGAGTAAAGTTTGACCTTTATTGCTTTGGGCTAATATCTTTACAGTCCCTACATCCCAGTCCCTACATCTATTATCTGCTTTGATTGAGCTCAGTCTGGTGTTGTCTCCACCTAGTGGCAACATTTGAGATTGTCTTTATTTGTATTTTTTCCTTTCTATACTTTTTGTATATATCACAAGTTAAGTTTTAGTTATTATCCTCCATACCCAAGGGCTCTCGTTTCTCATTATAATATTAAATAAGCTAAAAAAATGTATATGACTAAACTTTTGAATTTTAAATATATTATGTCTACCATAAAGGTTTCTTTGAGTGTAATAAAATAATACTTCTTAATGATAATACTCTAGTTCTTGTGACTTATAGGTGGAGGGGAAGCAAGGGGGATACCATCTTGAAAGAAAGGGGATTAATTCATTTTAAAAAAAACAGTCTCGTTAAAAGATTCCACTTTCTTCTTCTACCAGTTCCCTCATATTTTACAATTATTAGATCAGTCATTTTATTTTCTATTAAACCTAATTTCTATACACATACGTCCCTGTGTAATTAATCCTGAGTGAAATTCCTAAGTGTAATTTAAATGGCAGGTTAGTGGTATAGCCCTTGTAAGTCCCTTTATTGCACTATATCTAAGTGAGTTTCGAATCCTTCTATAACTTTAATCCTCATCTTACCGTGTAATTATTCAATTATTCTCCTATGAATTAGTGTTGTAGCATATCTAAGTATACTCCTTTTTATTATTATCTGTGCTGTGAAACTTTTAAGTTTGAGTAAACTCATGTATATTAAATCAATCATCATATAATACTTTTAATCTACATTTCTATTCACATGTGTCTTTGCTAAATTCCTCTTTATAAACGGAGTGTAGTTCTGTTAAACTGTGTTGAATTATATAGTGGCGATTCTATATCTCCCTTTGTTATCTCCCTTTGTAATATCTCTTCCCCGTGCCCTACCCCTCCCCCATCTCCCCAAACCTCCAAACTCTCACATCTCCCTAACCTATTTTCCAAAATTACAGCCACTTCTTAATTTTCGGCCATGACAATAGCCTGTTCATGGCTATGAAATGTGTACCAATTGCGCTCATATATAATTCTTAGGGCGGTTGGAAATCCCATTTAAATTTTAGGTTTTGTGGCGTTATCATTGGGAAAATGTTCTTTCTTTGTGTATAATTAGACACATCCGGCAATATTTTTAAGTCCTTAAATTTGGCTTCCAATAAATTTTATTTACTTGAACGCTTGTCTAACTCTCCATTCACCTTGCTTCCTTGAGCTTCTGGCAAATATATCTCTAATAAGACAGAGAGGGGTATTTTTTTATATACTTAATAACCCATAATATGGAACACATGGTGTGGACAGAGGGGTATTTTTATATACACCCCTACATACTTATTAACACTTAATAGGGAACACATTGGATGGACAGAGAGAACATTTTATTTTTTTTATATGCACCCCTACATACTTATTGACCTTAATAGGGAACACATGGGATGGACAAAGAGGGGCATTTTCAAAATACACCCCTACATACTTATTAACCCTTAATACGGAGCACATGGGATGTGTGCCTTTTAATACAGCTGCTGGGTTCACTTATTCTATGTGCCTCTTAATATGCATTTGCCACTTTATTTACTTTTGCTAGGCCTCTGTGAGTTTTATACCTTGTGATTTCTCTTGTGCATTCAGTGCTATCTGCCACTTTTATCACATTATTATATACCTCTTTTTGTCTTTAGGCATGCACTAGCTTTATTATCTTATTTCTATGTCTCTTTACTTGATTATAGGTTATTCACTGTTCTGTTCCTCTATTTCAGCCTTTTGACCTGTTTTATAGGTCCCTAAGCTTCCATACTTACTTTTGCGCCCAATCATGTTTTTTCCTCAGCGTTTAATCCCTGCGAATACGCAGGTGGTAGTCGTACGGTCATGCCATGCAGTTTCCGTGCATGCGCAAAACATTTATTTGCTAGTGCTTATTCAGAAATGTAAGTCCAGTTGCAGTGTTGTTAACTGGCTCCCCCTTTTAAGCACATTTTTTTCTTTAATCTATATTAAGTAAGTAGATTTGTGTGCAGTTCTCATCTTCTTTTGAATTCTCCTTTTTGGTTTTGGTAAGTTTTTCTTTATTGAAGGTATATTACATCTTTTTCTATATCTATCAATCTCTACTTGTTTTAGCAGAGATTTGTTTTGTTAAGGATTAAAGGGGATCTTATGCAGTTATGGATTCAGATCCCTCTGCTCTCGAAAAATGTCACACTCTAACAGACATAGGTAAGCCATTCTATTTTTTCTGTCGTTACTAAACAAAAGAGTGCCTATTAATAATTGGAATTCCCTGTGATTATAGCTCTATGGAAAGAAAATCATCCGGATCATACAAGGAAAGTCCCCCCAAAAGGATACTTTGTTGAGGTATATGATAAAGAGAGCCTTGTAAAAGTAGAGTCTAAAAGTGGCTACAGGCCAATCTACCCTTGTGCCATATATTATGCAATATTAAACAGGAGGTATCTCAAGACATCATAGAAGCAGTTAAAGCTCGAATCCTCTGGACAATTCCCAGAATGAATACTCTGAGGAATTCTTGGCCATGTATACATTCAGAGATATGGAATAATTGGATGAGGATATTCAGCCTATTTCAGTAGTTTCAGAATCCGCTCACGTGAGCCATTTGATTTCCAGAGTCCGCAGGTCCTTATGCCTGATAAGGTTGAGCCTTTTACCTCTAGCCTTTCTTTTCGGATGTCAGATGGTGCAGAGCATCTTTTCCAGTTCCCGGTACCCTTAATGGAGGAATGGTTCTACACTGAAAGACGTTTTCAACACAAGGAAGTATCTTAGTCTTCATCCATTGGGATTTCAGACACTAGTACCTGGGACTCTGCTCCTAAGTGGACGATGCAGTACTTAGACGGGCTAAATGTTCCACTCTGCCTGTAAATAATGCGGGATCTCTCTGAGACTCCATGGAGTATAGTTGGTCTTGATCCTCTCTAAAGCCTATGTGGCAGCTGGCACAGGCTTTCATCTTGATCTAAGATTGGTATGGATAATTTGGAGGAGCATATCTGAGAGGATTTTTCCTTTGTCTATTGATAATTTACAAGTCATTAAGCCGGAAATGGTATTCAGCTAAAAGCCTACGTAGGTTGCATTATATTCTAGCCAGAAATATGACTTATATTTTGCACCTAGGCAAGATATAAATTTTTTGTTAAAATTTCAATGCAACACACAGTATGCAATATATAAAGTAAATTATGCTGATTTTAAAGTGACCATAGCAATTTTAGTGCACATGTGCAAAAGGGAAATATCATTAACAAATATAATATCATTCAAGAAGTGCAGATATGTTACTCCACTGGCGGATCCAGGGGGTGGGGGTGGGGTGCAATCCGAGGTTCTCCCTCTCCCCTGCCGGCTAATGCAGGGCTGGCGCTGTCCAAGCGCCAGCCCTGCAATGTGCCTTCATGGACCGGAGGGGAGATCAGAGATCTCCCTCTCCGGTCCGCAGGCACTGTTTGCTGGCCGCCGGCAGGGTAGGGAGAGAGAGAGGACCCGGGGGAGCTCAGTCTGCAGCTCCTCCAGTTCCTTCTCTCGCGAGCACGGAGCGTTGCCATGGCAACGCTCCGGATCTCGCGAGAGTGAACTCTAGCCCTGGAGACCGGGGCTAGAGTTCACTCTTACCACATAGACCACCAGGGATTCCCCACCGGACCACCAGGGATCGAGAAATGTCCCCCGTCCTCCCTAAACAAAGGTAAGAAGGGAGGGGGGACATTATGTATATTTTAAATAAATAAATAAAAATTTTTTTTAATCAAATAAAAAAAAAGCCCCCCATCCTTATCACACACATACCCTACACACACACAAATACACTGCCCCCATACACACACACACTGCCCCCACACACATACACTGCCCCCACATACATACACTGCCCCCATACACACACACTGCCCCCACATACATACACTGCCCCCACATACATACACATTGCCCCACATACATACACTGCCCCATACACGCATTGCCCACCATACACATACACTACTGCTCCCACACACATACACTGCCCCCATACACACACATTGCCCACATACACTGCCCCCAATACACACACACCCTACACACACATTGGCCCCCCACACACATACACTGCCCCATACACACAAACTTCCCCCCATACACACACTGCCCCCCATACACACATACATTGCCCCCCACTCACACTGCAACACACACACACTGCCCCCTAACACACACTGCCGTGCTCACGTACACACTGCAACTTTCACACACACACACACACACTGCTCACACAGTCCTTCTTACACAAACACACACACACTGCACCCCTGCTCCTATGCCCTACTACAGCCCCATTTCCAAGCAGACCTCAGGTAAGTTGTCAAACTGTTCTTAAACGGTTTGACTACTTACTCTGGGAGGGGGTCCCGGCACTACTGGCACCATAACCACTACACTGAGCTGTAGTGGGTATTGTGTCTGGATTATTTCTCTAAATAATCTGCAAGTGCCCCTCCCGAGGTCAGGCTCTGGATCCGCCACTGTGTTACTCAAGATGTTCACTCCAAAGTTAGCGAGACCAACCTTGGCTCTATGCATTAACACTTTGTATTTTACACTCCGGTGTGCAAGCGTCTCAGGACTTCAGTGTGTCTTTGTGTGAACAGAAGGTAAATCCCAAAACTGGATGAAGAGTATCACATTTATTTGGAACAATAAATAAAATATTCAATTTAAAATGAGTGAAAGGATCATGGCTGCTTCCCCCAAGAGTGGAATTCTATGTAAGCAGTCCTGAATTGTCAAGTCCACAGCTTACAAGACTCTCTAAGCACCACCCTCTGGACTCATGCTTTGTCTGATTCATGGGCACATTGTGACTTGGGTGAGAAGACAATGTTATAAAATTAGAAAAAATAGCCAGCAGCACACTTATGATTAATAAGGAAGATTTTCGAAGAATAAGAGGTGCCGATGTAACCTAGATCTTCACCAAAATCAAACAGGTAGCAACAAGTCAGTCAACAAAGTGGCTTGAAAAAGACCCCTGTGTGGGCGAAACATTGTCTTTATTGTGGGCTTCATCCATTAAGATGGATAGCTGATTATTTATGTTGGAATGTTTTGCTATTTTGGAGGATAAAGTGCAGAGCGCACCTGCTTCTTCCGGTACCTTATGGAGCTAACAGAAGAGAAAGATGACCTCCCTGGCTATCTAAATGATTCTAATTTGCTACTTGTTCCAACAATTTTATGAGTTGAAAAGATCTGCTAGTCTGTGTCTGACGATGTGCATGCGTGTCCCATATTGTGTGTTTGTCTGGCAGTGTCTGTGTGACTGACAGAAAGTGTCTGCCACTATGTCTGTGTCATGCATTATGTTCCTGTGTGTGTTAGTGTGTGTGTGTCTGGAAGCATGTATGTTTGTGTGCATTTATCTCTCAGTATGTGTTTGTCTGGCAGTGTATGCCTGTGTGTGCCTGTTTAGTCAGCAGAATGTCCTGAAGATGTAATCTTCTTCAATCATAAAATGCTGAAATCCCTCTGCCTATAAGGTGTCACCCTTGTTCTTCTATGTTCATTCATATAGTACAGTTGCTCTTTTATTCCATGTCTATGTGTGAGCTGTGCATCTCATTTATCGAATTTGTTATCTTTTTATTTAATGGAAATTTTTTTTAAAAGGAGTTTATCCTGTAGAATAACAAAACAGAGAAACCACGGCTTTCACCATTCTTCCATGCAACACGTAGTAATATCAAGCCTGTCATTTCTCTCCTCCTTCACCTTGGGTGCAACATCCATTAATTAAACAGAGACATCTACAGGTGTTTCATTAAAATTACAATGCCATCGGTGTACTGGAGAAACTGTTTTCTAATATCTCAGAAAAAAAGAGAAACAAAAATAAATCAAAGACATAAGAGGTTAGTATAGCTAAAACAAAATTAATACTATATTGACAGTGTAATTCTTAAATTGTATATATAATGTGCACATATTATATACTATAATATAAACATATAAATATATAACAATATGTTTTATATATAACATACATATATATATATAACTGCATATATCCATGTTCTATAAAACATAGAATGTGACGGCAGATAAGAACCATTCGGCCCATCTAGTCTGCCCAATTTTCTAAATACTTTCATTAGTCCCTGGCCTTATCTTATAGTTAGGATAGCCTTATGCCTATCCCATTAACTGTGTTAACCTCTACCACTTCAGGTGGAAGGCTATTCCATGCATCCACTACCCTCTCAGTAAAGTAATACTTCCAGATATTATTTTTAAACCTTTGTCCCTCTAATTTAAGACTGTCATCTTGTTGTGGTAGTTTCTTCTTTTAAATACAGTCTCCTCCTTTACTGTGTTGATTCCCTGTATGTATTTAAATGTTTCTATCATATCCCCCCGTCTCATCTTTCCTCCAAGCTATACATGTTAAGATCCTTTAACCTTTCCTGGTAAGTTTTATCCTGTAATCCATGAACCAGTTTAGTAGCCCTTCTCTGAATTATCTCTAAAGTATCAATATCCTCCTGGAGATACAATACAATACCCCAAGTGAGGTCTCACCAGTGTTCTGCACAACGGCATGAGCATTCTACGGCTAATACCTCTCCCTATGCAACTAAGCATTCTGCTAGCATTTCCTGCTGCTCTATTCCATTGTCTACCTACCTTTAAGTCATCAGAAAAAGTCCCCTCTAAATCTCTTTCCTCAGATGTTGAGGTTTAGTAGGGTATCAAATATTCTGTACTCTGCCTTTGGGTTTTTATGCCCAAGATGCATTATCTTGCACTTATCCACATTAAATGTCTGTTGCCACAATTCTGACCATGTTTCTAGTTTACCTAAATCATTTGCCATTTTCCATTTACCAGAGCATTTTCTTTCCTCTATTTTACCTTTAAACGACTCCACACTTTTATCCATTTTCATTTTCATTGTAGTAAATTGCTTTTCATTAACAGACCTTTTTAATTCCACCTCCAGTTTATTAAACTCCTCCCTTGTTTTACTTATCTCCCGGTGTAAAAACAAAAATCAAGACTGAACAATATCCAATTAAAAGAACATTTGTTAAAAATAGTCTCCAATCTAGAGCAATAATCCCAGTTGCCCCCACAATATTCTTGTATGTCTTCACATTATTACATCTCCTCATTTTTTACGGTCTGTGGATGGTTTTGCATTGTAAAGTAAGTGTTGTAATTTTTTTACATTTTTTTTATAATGACTGTTTGGTCAACCTCTAAATATATGTGATTTGTCTTGTTGTATTATTCTTGATAAACACTCTATTGCAGAGCCTAAACGTTGCTTCAATAATGTCTGCTCACTATACTAATTCAGTGTATACAGGAATCTGTTTGTGTTTTGGAATCTGTTTGTGTTTTACGCTCAGGTAAGAGTGCCTATAACAAAGGGATACCAAATGATGTATTCTTGGACAAGACACCCCTTAAACAATCAATCTTACAGAGCCCTTGGATTCTGCATAAAAATCAAGAGTCCCCCAGAATGGAAATAGAGGAGTCATGGTGAGTCGTAAGGAAAGATCTTTGGCCAATGTGATACAAGATATATACCAAAGTCTCCACTAAAGGATGTGTTTTTGGCCACCTTCCCCTCTGCACAGAGTTTAACCAAGGCAGTGCAACAAGTCAAAATGCAATTGGTAATTTTCAAGTTCTACCCATAATTTAGATTTATATGTGAAAGTCCAGGAGATCACCCTGGAGACATAAGTTGCATAGTAGTATTTATCATTGTCTGGCACAGCTAGACCTCGGCGCAGCTTAAAGTCAGCAAATAAAGTTACGATCTCAGGGATCTATCTATCCAAATACATTTCCTCAACGTGTGTGCTTTTATTTTTTATTTTTTTTATTTTTTAAACAAGAAACTGAACAACCATTACAATTGTACAGGGTTGTCTTTTTTAAGCATAAATTGTGAGGAATTTAAAGTGAAATAAAAATGTATTTATAGAGGGTGTTAGTGTAACGTGTCTGTGTGTGGTGTAAATGTCGGTGTCTTAATGCATTTTGTTTTTCATTTTCTGTTCTCTTTATTCAATCTAAAGCTGTATTGCGCAATACACTAAACTGTCTTCCATTCTAATCTTTCTTGATCTATCCAGTGCCTTTGGCATGGTTGACCATCCAATTCTTCTCCACACCTGGACCAATCTTGTAATTGGTACTGCCCTCTGACTCTCATCCTACCTTTTTGATTGATCCTATCAGGTTTCCCTCAACGCTACATCCACCCCGCTGACCCCTCTTCCAGTTGGTATCCCACATGGCTTAGTTTTTTTACATCTAATTTTCTCCCTTTACATGACCCCTCTCTCTGATCTTATCTCCTTTCATTGCTTTTATATCAATTTTCAGGCAAATGACATCTAAATCTTTATCTCTTCTTCTCTGTCCCTTCCTTTGCAGCAGATCGTCCCTTCCAAATCTCTTTTTGCCTCTCTAATCTAATGAAGCCCACTGGATGTCATCACATTTTTCTTCTTCACCAAGCTTACTTACTGTATATTGCTTCTACTTGATCTTCCACAATATCTATTACTTCAACAAATCCCAAATATTGCTTTCCGCATACTTCTTCACATGCCCCATTCTGTTCATTCTCGACACCTTCTTCTAAAGTTTAGCTGGATTTCTATATGTCAACGGTGGACACTAAGACCCTAATTTATTTATCAACTAGACCCACCAGGGGGCTAGGGTGGACACTAGGATGTCCCCACCACTTTTTATTTTAACGGGGCCCTCACCCACTGGCCCATTCTTTGTTATTGCAGAGCCTGCTTGTAGCAAGTCCCCCTGGGCTAGTTGCTAGTCTTTTATCACAGTGACCAGCCACTGGTTACTTTCTGTTTGGAGTACATGCCCCCACTCGTAGCATGGTGAGTGGGGTATGTGGTTTGTTTCAAACTTCCCTTGCACTAATATGGGTATTTGTACCCCGAAAGGCTGGGTCAGTCACTAAAAAGATCAGTAAACATGCTTCAGAAGCACATTTATCTGAGGATTTTTCTTGAGCAGTCAGCCTGTTTATTAGGCTCAGCTTCTACAATTTCAGCCAGTATTAAATCCGGCTAAAATTCATTTAAAATATTGGACTAAACTAATTTATAATTTTTGACAGTTTTTTGTCGATAGAATGTAATTGAACAAAAAAGGGCAGCAATACTTAAAAAGCAGAAATCAGGCAAAATAGGACATAGGGAGATTTATAAAAGTGGTACCTAAAAATCTGTTTGTGTGTGTGTGTAGGTATATGTTTTTATGTGTGTACGTGGTACCTAGAATTATCTCTAGTATAGAGCAATAAAATAGAAAAAATATTTTTTATGACCACCAGGTGGTGGCATATGCACAGTAATAAAAGTCTATATCAATTGGCACAAATTGACAGTATGTTTCTAAACCAACATAACATATAACAGTATTATTTTAATGTAGGCAGTTTAATGGAAATACATTCTGTGTGTATTTGCTTTCAAGTCAAGTCTTCTCTGTTCACTTCCAAATAGTGATATTTTTACAATGGGGTAGGAAAAACTTCAAATATATGATCAACTTGCTTGTAAATCCCAGTAATGGTTTGGGACCCAAATGGAAACAAAGTCCAGATACAGTGTAATTCTGCAAGGAATAGTATTAGGGTAATCAGCAATACAGATATTGCACTCACATTTTGTAGAGCTAGAGATTCCTTAGCTCTACATTTTTCAACATTGTCAGATTTAGACCTCCTGCCAAGGGACAGCAAATGGATGCATCTTAACATTTGCCTGTTTTTAAGATGTTTGTCTCTCATGTCTCTGCAGGTTAAAATCTCAATGTATTCTGTGTCTGTGTGTGTATCTGGCAGTGTGTGTATGAAAATGTATTGGTGTATTTGGCATTGTGTGTGGCATTGTCTGTGTGTCTTACGGTGCGTAACTGTGTGTGTGTGTGAGTATGTTTATCTGGCAACGTGTGTGCATATCTGGCAATATATGTATGTCTAACAGTGTGTTTATGTCTGGCGATGTGTAGTAGACAAATATGAAAATCCAGAACTCCCAATTTCCAATGTGTGTGCAGTCTCCTTAGCTCACCCTCAAAAACCTTCAGAGTGGAAAAGAGTCTCCATTTTCAAATCTCCTTGTGTTGCTTATTATTATTGGCATTTATATAACGCCAACAAATTCCATAGCACTTTGCAATATTATAGGAGGGCAGATTTAACAATAAATGAGACAATTACAAAAACTTACAGGAACAATAGGTGAAGAGGACCCTGCTCAAACGAGCTTACAGTCTAAAGGACTTCTTGCTATTCTTCCTGATATTTGTCTGACAATGTATGTGCCTCTGATAATGTGTGTTTCTGGTTGTGTGTAAGTGTGTGTGTCTGACAGTGTTTGTGTAACTGGAAATGCATGTACATATGTGCTCTTAGTTAATCCTCTTATTCAATCTTTTATACAATATTTAATTTTACAATGAAGGCAAGACCCCACCAATAAAGGAAGGGGGGGGGCAGATTTCACTGAAATTACCACCAATTAAAAATCATTCTTAGGTAAGATAATTTGAGTAAACTTATTAATAATAGGTGTGGCTGCCACTCGGGTAGGGACACGAGTCTTGCCGCCAAGGATGTTCTTTCCCCTTCTCCGGACCTCCGTTAGCGCCGTCTTCAGTGATTATAGCTGAGTAGCATGATATAGATTTTCCCCCCAGACATTAGCCGAGACTTAATGCTGGAAGTAGACTGGTTTATTTCATACATTGCAATACAAACTACTCCCAGGCGTCCTTGTGTCTGGGAGATAATTGAGTCAGACCGGTAACTCAATTATCTCTCAGTTACAGGCACCCACACAGAAAACAGCGCTATTTTTCAAGTGCCAAGTGTAGAAAAATACAAGCAGCAAATTAAGTAGGAAGATTAGAGATATTGTTTACTAAACAGAGTTTGTTCAAAAAATTCTAGAAATTGGTAATGGGAGCTATATTCAATAGTATACTGCCTAAAGGAGGGGGAGATATGTCAGCACCTGTGGTTAATAAATAGTCATAGTCGGGGCCGGCGCGTCCATAAGGCGGCACAGGTGGCCGTCTTA